>NC_058406.1:63888958-63984611 GCF_002201575.2 Neomonachus schauinslandi
TTCCTTTCCTTTCCTTTCCTTTCCTTTCCTTTCCTTTCCTTTCCTTTTCTTTCTTTCTCTTTTTTAAGGTAGGCTCCATACACAGCATGGAGCCCAACATGGGGCTTGAACTCATGACCATGAGTTCAAGACCTGACCTGAGATCAAGAGTTGGATGCTCAACTGACTGAGTTACCCATGTGCCCCCCACTTTTTTTTTGCATTTTGAAAATACTTTTTTTTTTTAAAGATTTTATTTATTTATTTGACAGAGAGAGAGACACAGTGAGAGAGGGAACCCAAGCAGGGGGAGTGGGAGAAGGAGAAGCAGGCTCCCCACTGAGCGGGGAGCCTGATGCGGGGCTCGATCCCAGGACCCTGGAGATCATGACCTGAGCTGAAGGCAGATGCTTAACAACTGAGCCACCCAGGTGCCCGAAAATACTTTGAATAGTCCTGGAGATGTTGCAGTCATTGGGATATTTACTCCCTTGATAATGGAGGGTCTAGATTGACAGCCCCTGGATGCTGGACTGTGATGAAGGACAACGTATTTCATTTATGTTCAGTGTTACATAGGTTTGGGACATAAAGTATTCAACCTGAGTCTTGGGACATACTCATTCAGGGATAGGTCCTGCCTCTTTCTTTCTCCACAAAATTTAATTCCAACTGTAGGGAACATTATTTTTTGAGAATGGTTAATCCTCACACTGTCTTTCCACATGAATAGAGATTATGGATTAATTTTTGGCTAATACAGTATGCCAAAGATAAAAAGCATTTCACTCTGAAAAATGGAAATATAATATAAAAATAATTTAAATTAAAAAATGGAGCCAGGCTTAAAATAATGGAAATCTTCAGGTGCAAGAAATGTAGAGGAAATGCAAAGCTAAAGTGGCAAGGGGTAGTGAAGCTGAAGTAGAACTTGGGGTGGTAGATCTGATAAAGTCCTTTTGGGCTGTAGTCTGGAATTTTAACACTCATTCAAAGTCAGGAGATGAGGTCTCAGGACTGTACAAGATAGGGAACTGGAACTGAGACCACTGCATGGAGCCAGAAGGCTTGTAGAACTGTGCCCAAGCCATTGAATGGGGACTAGACAAATGTGGCTCACCAGCCCAGGAAAGCTGGGAGTAACATCCTGATTTATCATTCTTGTGGGATGCCAAGTTGAAAAATTAACGTATACACTGATTTAAAAACTGAATTTCAGCAGAGACAAATGGGAAATTATTCTCTAGAGATGACCACAGATCATACATGGGACTCCCACAGGAACAACCCTGCTGAAGATAAAAGAAATGGCAAATCCCATAAGGAAAGGAATCACCTAGGAGGGGAGCCAGCAAATACAAATAATAAGAGAATTAACACCACAGGAACTGGAGGTAATAGAACTATCTAAAATAGACTTTATACTTAGTATATTTAACATTTTTAAAGAGAAGAAATAAAGAACAAAGCTGGTAGAAGAACAAGAGAGTATGAAAAATGAACCAAGAGATTAGAAAAAAAACTAAGTAGAACTTTTGGAAATATGAGACATTGGAATGAAAACTTAATAGGTTAAATAGAAGGTTATAGGTGAATATAACATTAGTAAATTGGAAGATAGATTTGAGAAAATCATTCCATATAGTATACAGAGAGAAAATCTGAGAGAAACTGAAAACTTCCTACATATATCTAATAAGGTCAAGAAGAACAGAATAGAGAAAATGAGGAAGAGGCAATATCTGCAGAGAAGTGGCTAATAATTCTTAGAATTGAAAAATAGAATGAATTTTCAGGTTAAAGGAGATTATCAGTCTTGGTCAAGATAAATAAAGCCAAATTTCTATCTGGAAAGCATTGTAGAACATCTGTAGATGAAGGACAAAGAAAAATCTTAAAGTCTTCCAGAGAGAAGAAACAGAGTACTTATTAAAGGCAATTAGACTGAGAGTGACTTCTCATCAGCGTTAATAGATGCCAGAAGGAAATGGAATGTCATCTTTAAAATGCTAGTGGAAGTTCTATATATTCAGCTAAACTATAAACTGACAGATTGTTGGAGAGTACCTGTCTCAAAAACTTGATCCATAAATTAAAAAATTTTAATTTCATGGTTTCATCTGGAGATTTGTTTAGCTAAGGAGTACCAACAAGGGGTAGATGGCTTTTAAATGGCTTTTGTTTCTTATGTGTTTCTTATTCATTTGTAAGCCCCAGGGAATAGGATGAAAGTAAGAGGATGAACAGAAGCAATTCCTTACAATAACGCAAGTTGCTGTCTTTATTGTAGACAGAGGAACAGATTATTTAATATACATGTGGAAAACCACTAGACTTCTTTTGTCTAGATTTGGGCTATATTTACGCTGAGGCTTAATATTTGTCATTGGGAGGTGAATATGTATGCTTTTGAGCCAGTAATTAGCCATGGATGATCAGGAAGTATAAGGCACAATTGCCTCTCACAGTGGTGGAAGACTCCAAAAGCCAGGTGTGAGCTGCCAAAACCTACCTTGAATGGCTGTAAAGTAGTCCCCGGTGATGATATTCTAGTTTGAATAACTCAGATTTAGGGAAATATTCTGTTGAGTGCTCAGAGCTGGGGTAGGTGGAGAATTGGAGGATGTGCCCTAAAACAAGACCAATTCTTTTTTATTTTTTTGGCATTTTCTCTTATTGTTTGACTATTTGCACAACTTCGTTGTTTTTAATGGGGTTGGGTGGGGGCATTGTGATTATTGAAACTCCTTGTTCTGTGTCCTGGGGGGAGCCTGGGAGGAGCCATGCTTTTTCAGGAGTTGGTGGAATGGGACATTCTGGCAGTGGGCATTTCATGGAAGGATAAGAGGGAAGAGAGCAGGGAGGTCCCCATACAAACACAACTGCTAGAGTATGGTTTTAAAAAGATGGTGAGAACAAAACCAATTCTTACTGGGTCGAGGATGAGGTTATCCAAAAGGAGATGGAGAGTCTCAGTCTGAGGGTTTGTTGAAGACAAGGGAGCAAGATTAGAAACTAGGATGTGACCAATGGGACAGCACTGTGAAGAGTTTTAACTTTTATGCTTTCCCTTTAGGTTTTAATGGCAGTCTTATTTACCATGTGGTTAAAGACATTTACCCTCCACGTTATAATTTCCTTTGGCTATATGTAACCTGTTAATAAAGTCTGATCTATCAGTACAGTGGAGAATCCAGGGATAGGACAGTAAGACGATGTGCAGCCTGCCCCACAGTCAGTCATCTCTGTCCTGAGACCCACTGAAAGCAGTAGCATCCTATCTAGGAGGCCTGCAATTCAGCAGTGGTCTGTGATAGGCTTAGGGCAGAGCGGGGAAGCACTTGCTGTGTAGCAGGAGTGGTTGCTAAGTGGATGGCTTGCCTTTCAGGTGGAGGAAAGTGGCTCTGAAGGACCATTAAACTCTTAGAATGATAGGGGTACCTGGGTGGCTCAGTCATTGGGCGTTTGCCTTCGGCTCGGATCATGATCCCAGGGTCCTGGGATTGAGCCCCACATCGGGCCCCCTGCTCCGCAGGAAGCCTACTTCTCCCTCTCCCACTCCCCCTGCTTGTGTTCCTGCTCTCACTAGCTCTCTCTCTGTCAAATAAATAAATAAAATCTTAAAAAAAAAAACAAACCTCTTAGAATGATAATTTTTTATTCCAAAAAAAAGTAAAAACAACAACAACAACACCCAACAACAAAAAGCACGTTACGGTCTTACCACCTTAGCATAAATTTTCTTATATTTGCATATTATCTTCTACTTCTGGACCACTTGTGTCTGTATTCCTAACAAGATGTAATCATGTTGTTCATGCCATTTTGCCTTTTGTGTGAACCTGGGTTTGAAATTTTAGGTTTATCAGTTAGGAGCAGTGTGACACTATAACCTCTTTGAGCCTCTTTCTTTTTTGTAAAATGGGAGTAATAAGAGATCCCACAAAAATATTTTCAGGAGAGGCTAATTGCTGGGGATTGGAAAGTAAACAAATGCAAGCCCTGTCTCATGAGCTTGCAGCCTTGTTAAAGGGAGCCACAGTAACTTACTTGTACAACTGTAAAGAGGGCTCTGGAGTGAGGTTCATGGTCCTCTGCAGGTATGCATCACAGGGATTTGACTGAGTTCCTTGACCAGGGAAACTTCCCTGAGGTAGTGAAATTTGAACTGAAATCTGGAGGACGGGAGGAGTTAGACAAAGAGGTGCAGAAGAACGTCCTGTTCCAGGGAACAGCATAGGTGAAGGGCCTGTGTGGGTGGGAGCAGGCAGCATCCGGGTTGCTCTGAGGCCAGTGTGCTTGGACAGTAGGGAGAGCGGGTGTGAGAAGCAGACTGGCATGGCACGGTAGGGCCAGAAAGAGCAGAGCCTGGCAAGAACCTCCAGGCTATGGGGAGTGGATTGAGGGGCCAGTGTGGAAGCAGGTAGGCCAGCAAGGAGCTCCTGCAGTACTCACCAGCCAGAAGAGGAGGGGCCATGGTGGAAATGGTAGAGCTGGAGAAGAGTGAATGGATTCAAGAGATATTTAGGAAGTAAAACCTCAGGAGTTGGTGGTGAATTGATTAGAGGGGATGAAGGGTAACAGTTTAATGAAATCCTCTTGTGATAGAATCAGATGGTTCTAAAATGGCAGACATGGTTGTACCACCTAAACAATAAATAGTTTCCTTTAAAGAAGGTGGCTTTGGAAAAGAATGAATTGAACATGTATAGACATTAAATTTTCTTTTTTTTTTTTTTTTAATTTTATTCATTTATTTGAGAGAGAATGAGCTAGAGAGAGCATGAGAGGGGGGAGGGTCAGAGGGAGAAGCAGACTCCCTGCTGAGCAGGGAGCCCGATGCGGGACTTGATCCTGGGACTCCAGGATCATGACCTGAGCTGAAGGCAGTTGCTTAACCAACTGAGCCACCCAGGCGCCCTAGACATTAAATTTTCTGATATAATTGTAAAAATAATTTTAAAAACACATCAAGCCATAGCTTCAGAATATGTAAAGTACCACTTTATAAAGTCACATATGATTCAAGTCAGTTGTTATTATCAGAATTATTAAGGTTTTTATCAAATGATAATTTATATGGGTGGGAAAAATGAATAGAAGGGGGAGTGGGAGAGGGAGAAGCAGGCTTTCCGCTGAGCAGGGAGCCCGATGCGGGGCTCGATCCCAGGACCCTGGGATCATGACCTGAGCCGAAGGCAGATGCTTAACGACTGAGCCACCCAGGTGCTACCGTGGAAGGGATAGCTTTTTTAGAGCCAGTTACAATGCAATGGAAAAGGTGTGTTTGGGGATAGTGTTTTTTTGATAGAGGACTCACTTGATAAGAGACATAGGGATATTATGTATTTTGATTCACTTAGCAAATATTTTTGGGGGGTTTAAGTATGACTTTATTCACCTGATATAACGGCACTTGGCGTGAAGTAATCCCAACATGGACCAAGAGATTTGCTCAAAAGATAAAATGTAGTGTAATTTTCTTTACAAAATGATTCACAACGGCCTTGAAAATACCAAGTTCTCCAGCTGCCCTTAAAATAGGCAATTTATGAACACAAATGTTTTACACACATTTCAGGAACATTCTGTAATGTAAACCTCATGGCTCCAGATACCATCAGTAAGCTAGTGACTCCTACATTGAAATCTCTAGCCCAAATGATTCCCCTTAATTTGACACTTGTATATCCGCTTCTTAGCAAATATTTTCTAGTTCCTACTAGAAGCTGCTGCTGGATACTATGCAGATTGTGAATAAACAGTGGTGAACAAAATAGCAAGGTTCCTATCCTCATGGGTTTAGTGTAGGAGAGTGTTAAGCAAGTAATCTCACACAGGAATGTGTCTTTCTAAAGAGTGGCCAGTGCTTTGGTGGAAGAGAGATGGGTAGGGCAAGACAGAACGGTGTAGGAGATGGCTTCACATTCAGGGGTCAGGAAAGGCCTTGCGAGGAAGGGAATGCTCTTAGGCTGCGACCCAGAGAGTGAGGAGGCAGCCAAGTGAGGAATCTGTTGGGGAAACTGAAGCAGATGGAGTAGAGGAGCCGGCACATTTGAGGGACTAAAGGAAGGTCAGTGTGACGGCAATGCTTGAGTAAGTGGATTTGTGGATATATATATTTTTAAATGCTGGCAATAAATCAAGGCGGTCAGATAGTGGGGAAGGGGTATTGAGGCAAATCAGAGGTGACTTGACACTACATTAGGGAGCCCAGATTTATATTTTAAAACTCTGGGTCTTGCTAAAACATCACTTTTTTCCCTCATGTAAACTTTGTACTGCTATCTGTCACTTGATCAGGGAAATAGTTAAGTACTTTCTCTAGGTAAGTATTCGAAGATTATCTGAGAGTGAAAATGCTTTCTCTGATTAATCTTGCTCAGTCATCTGATTGTAGGAGAACATTTTGTGTTGCACAGTTATTTGCGTTCTGGTCACTTCTGGCCTGGGTTATTTAATATTCCCGACTAATGAGACAGTTTGTGTGCTTGAAAAAGCAGAATGGGAAACACTATTACAATTTTATAATTAACTTAGATCTTACGTAGTATTCTTTTGTTCATATAGTATTAGGTTTTAAAAAGAATCAGGGGTTCTTGTTTATGAAGGCCAGTCTGATTTTCCTAATTATTTTAAATCTTACTATGATTCATTAACATGTTGTACCATCATTAATCTAATTCATCCAGAGTTACAATGTTTTGCATTGCTATGCCTATCTTAACTGTCATCAAATTCCTTTGACCAAAGGATTTATACCAAGTCTTACTCTTTTCTTAGTCTTAGTGTCTTCTATTTTGAAGATATATTTTTCATTGTTTCAAGAGTATTAGCTATACATGGTAGAGCCCAGTTTTTATGACTACTGTATTATGGCTTAGTGGTATAGTGGAAACAGACATGGGTGTGAATCCCAACCCCGCTATTTACTGAGCTATGTCATCTTTGGTTAGTTACATAAAATTTCAAATCTTACTTTTCTCATTTGTAGAATGGAGATAATTCTTCTTCACAGAACCCATAGAACAGGGTTAAATGGGATGTATGTAAAGCATCACATAGTGCCTGTCACTTGGTAGGTGCTCAACTGTGTATGTGGTCTTTGGCAGATCAGATGGCCCCACTTAGAACTTTATTTCAAATAGCTCAGGTAGATTTGCACTGGTTCATTTGTGTTCTTCTCCCCAGTCCCTTTGTGTCCAAGGACACATTTATTTCTCTCTTGGGATAGAAGGAAGTGTTTCTGGGGAGCACAAGGCTGGCTGTGGCTAGAGGGAGCCGCAGAATGTTACACTATCTTGATCCAAAGGCTCTGCAGCTGGGGTTGGCAACTAAGCAAAGTCTAGGCCAGCATTTAAGTAAAAGGTCCTAACCTTGAGAAAGAAAGTGTGGTTGGAAGATAAATTCAAAAGTGCAATCCAGGGCTATAGTCAAGAAGTCAGGTCATCCATTCAAAAAAACCTTGACTGAGAAACTGTCATATGTCAGGCCCTATGCTAGCACTGAGTTCACCAAAGTGAACAGAGCCTGGTGCCCCAGGGTCTTATGATGTAGAAGGGGAGCCCCACAGATACATTACAGTGTGGAAAGTGCTGTTATTGTGGTGCTAAGGAGGGAAAGGGTGCAGGATCTGAGATTTTGAAAGAGAGAGAACCGTTCCATATTTCTGGGAGAAAGCTGGGAGACAAAGGGTTTCAGAAACCCACACCTGAGCTAAGAATTAAATCAGTAGTTTAACAATTAATAACAAGGATAGGAGGGTAAATTGTGGGTCAAGTAGTGAAGAATAGGCTCTGAATTGCTGTGTTTCTGTACCTTAAAGGAGCCACGCGAGGAGCCAAGCAAGCAAGGCAATGAGATTGGTTTTGATAGTACTTGTGGGATGCTCCCGGGAGGGTCCAGTACTGCTCAGAGAACAGAGAGACCCTGTCTGATCCACCAGGGGAATGAAACCTTGACCTTGTTTTCATCAGCTTGAAGGAGAAATGGTTTAAACGGGTATGTAACTTCTGTTGGATGTAGTCTAGAGCAGGATAAGATTTACCTACAGACTAATAAAAATTTCTGCTTGATTTTACGGGATGAGAGAAATGTCAGTGAACTATTTACTTTTTAGCCTGGAAATTCTAGTGGACTGCTGTGTTTGGGGACATTTTTGAAAATTGGCTAAGTATTCTAAATCTTAAATGAAAATCTCCCCAAGGCTTTTTTTTTTTTTTTGGATGGTGGTGGCTGGGGGCTCAGAGGCTGTATAAATTGGTTTATTCTGTTGTCTGGCAATGTCTGGCTGTACAGATGTAGCATGAACTTGCCTCCAGATGCTGAGATATATATAGGACAGTATATAGCTCATCTGTGGGAGCCAGGAGCTCTGTCATTCGTTCAGTTCTGGTTATTGTCATTCCATTTATCTCCTTTTCTTTAAAATGCACTCTCAGGAGATCCAGCTCTATGATTATCTGGGGGAAAATGCAGCTGAGAGAGTAATGCTGCAGAGACTCGATGTATTTACCATCTTTCTCTGCAGCCAAGGTTTGTCAGGTTGATTTCCTAGTAAGGATTCACTTGAGAATAAGCAGTAGCATTGCCTTGCATTTATACTACAATTACAGTATAACCATGTTCCAAAATTTTCTCGGGTATCATAATTCTGGGAAAGTAAGGATTTATATAGGAAAGACTTTAGTTCTTATTGCAGTTTATTCCTATAGTGCCTACAGTTCCCCATAACTAAGTCCATAAAAATCTGGAAAATTATTTGCACAGTGAGGCAGAAGGTACTCATTGGTTAAATTATTAAAATCTATGAATGTAATTTAAAAATCATGAAGGTATTTTAAAGTCGGCATTTGAGTATATTTTTTCCATTCTGATAGTTGCATAGAGAGCTCTGTTATCTGGCTTGTTGCTTGAAGACACTGTTTCAGGGTGATTTGTTACGCAGCAGTAGATAACTGAAACAGTGGATTAAATAGCACCTGGGTTCATGAAGGGCAACTGGGATTTTGCAGAAGCATTTAGTCTCAATTGGGCCCAGTAGCAAGCTAGGAGTGGTTTCTTAAAAGGTGAGTAGTTATCAGCAGTGGAGGACCCTAGGGGTCTTTGCTGTGATTCTTTTATTAGGGTTTACCAGAGACTCCATAACATGTCTTTGTTTACCATAGACACTTGAGGTTCCCCTGGATCTACTGGTAATGAGCAATGAAGGGAAGTGTGGAATGCATCAAAGCTAGGACCTCCTGCAAGGTCCTTCCCCCCCCGCCTCTTTTTAATCTAACTATACTCACCGTGCTATATGTTATATTCCCAGGACTTATTTACTTTATAACTGGAAGTTTGTAACTCTTGAGTCCCTTTACCCATTTTGCACACAACGTGTGCACTCCAGCATGAGCTGGGTGAGGGGCAGAGAGAGAGGGAGAGAGAGGGAGAAACAGACTCCCTGTTGAGTGGGGAGCCTGACAGGGCTCATTTCCAGAACCCTGAGATCCGACACCTAACTGACTGAGCTACCCAGGCACCCCTTCATTCCTTCACATCTTTATCCATGCTTGTTGTTACCATGATTTAATTAATTAATTAATTTTAAAAGATTTTATTTATTTATTTGAGAGAGAGAGAGAGCATGAGCAGGGGGGAGGGGCAGAGGGAGAAGCAGACTCCTTGCTGAGCAGGGAGCCCCACTCGGGGCTTGATCTCAGGACCCCAAGATCATGACCTGAGTGGAAACCAAGAGTCAGCTGCTTAGCCAACCAAGCCACCCATATGCCTCTTGCCATGCCTTTTAATGTTTACCAATTTATTGGCTGTAAAATAAGATCCCATTGTGGTGTTAATGTATTTTGCTGATTGCTAATGAGTTTGAGCATCTTTTTACATATTTATAATTTTTGTTTTCTCTCTTGAGACATTTGTGAATTTCACCCATTTTTCTATTGGTTTATCTTTCTCACAGCTTTTTTTGATGTTATTTATGTATTTTGGGTTGAATCCTCATTTGCTTGCTTTCCTTTGGCTAGAAAGAATAAAATGGTAAGCTTATAGTGAAGATTCTCTTGTTAAGGGGTCTCCTGGGTATTTCCCTGGAGGCTATTTTCCCTCTCCATTTAGTTCTTGCCTCATTGAAGAAATTGGTGAACTTTACCCAGGACTTGGTGACCTCACCTTTTGTCCTAAAGATTGCCTGAGGAGTGGGGGTGGGGTATGGGGTTGGTGAGAGAACATGCAGGGGGAGGAGACATACCTTGATTCCTGGAATCTTCTATTTCTCTTTGTCTAGTTCCTATGTCAAATGCTGTCTTGAAGCTATGTTCCCTCCTTTGAGTGCTGCTGGTTTTTAACATGTATCTGGTGTTCATTTTGTTAGGTTTGAAGTGGGCAGGGGTCTGCGTTCTTGCTTTTTTCTACCATTTTACCATGGAAGTCTCTGACACAACTTTTTTTTTTTTTTTTTTTTTTTAAAGATTTTATTTATTTATTTGAGAGAGAGAGAGAATGAGAGAGAGCACATGAGAGGGGAGAGGGTCAGAGGGAGAAGCAGACTCCCTGCCGAGCAGGGAGCCCGATGCGGGACTCGATCCAGGGACTCCAGGATCATGACCTGAGCCGAAGGCAGTCGCTCAACCAACTGAGCCACCCAGGCGCCCTCTGACACAACTTTTTAAGGCTGCCCTTGATGTTCATTTTAAACTGGTTTCCTTAGGGTAATGGTATTGGAGAGAAGAGATATTTTTACCCTTGACGCTGTTTCTCTAGGATGGCCTTGCTTATTGATGCAAAACTCCACTAGAAGATGGTGGCAGTGGAAGTGGGTGTCACATGCCACAGACTGTGTAAAATAAAACCTCTCCCTCTCCCCATAATCGAAAATTTTTAGCCTGAGCCAGAAATCTTTTTTTCATTAAGATTTTATTTATTTATTTAATGGGGCAGGGGGCAGGGAGGGAGAGAATAAGCAGCTAGAGCAGCAGACAGAGTGGGAGAAGCAGACTCCCTGCTGAGCAGAGAGCCTGACTTGCTACTTGATCCCAGGACCCTGGGCTTAACTGACTGAGCCACCCAGGCGCCCCCTTAGCCAGAAATCTTAATCCAACCATTTAGAAATAAACTCAGGCACTTTTGACATTTTTCTTATACCTTTCAGGTTTTAACGCAGTCAAATATAGGATTTGCAACACCTCCCTCCACAGCTTTTTTTTTTTTTGCCTCTAACTTTGCTGCTAAGCTTGGCTTGAGGAGAGGTGCGAATGCCTTTGCAAATAAGTGGGAGATTTCTGTGCCTCAGCCAAATATGTTCAGGTCTTTGTTGCTTTCTCTTGAGAAAGTGCTTGTCTTGCTGAGCCTTCAGTGTCCCCATCCATTCTGGCATCCACAGACTTGTTACCCATTACCCATCCAGTCCTTCACCTCAGGTCCAATCCCGCATCCTCTCATTCCTGGCTGTGTGAATTAGTTTTCTATTGCTGTGCAACAAATGACCATAGACCTAATGGTATAAGACAACAGTCACATGTTCTCTCAAAATTTCTGTAGATCAGAAGTCTGGGCACCGTTTAGCTGAGCCCACTGCTCAGTGTCTTACACAGTTGCAATCAAGGGGTTGGCCAGGTTGTGTTCTCACCTGGAGGTTCTGGGGAAGCATCTACTTCTCAGCTCACACCAGCTGTTGGCAGAATTCATTTCCTTGTGGTTATATGACTGAGGTCCTCATTTTCTTGCTAGATGTCAGCCAGGGGCCACTCTCAGCTTCTAGAGAGTGGTCCCTCAGGTGCTTGCCAAAAGGCCCTCCTCACTACATGGCTGTTTGCTTGCTCAAGGCCAAGAGAAGACTCTCTTTCATTTCCAATCTCTCCCCATAAGGAAGGGCCTTTAAAGGGCTCACCTAGTTAGGTCAGCCCACCCAGCATAGTCTCCCACTTGATTAACTTCAAGTCAGCTGATTAGGCACCTTAATTACATCCTCAAACTCCCTTCACCCTTGCCATATAAGATCACCTAATCATAGTTGTAAAATCTCGTCATATTCACACACAGTACTCATACTCAAGGAGAGGGAGCATACGGGGCAGGCACAGGGGGTGGGAATCTTGAGACTCTCAGAAGTCTCAGAATCTTGAGACTCTAAGACTATGCTGTGGGACCCTCAGGGCTCTGGTTCTCTCTGCTGACTTCTGTGTCTCTCTTGGAGTCTGGGGCGTGGAATTTTAGATGTTCTGTTGTGTCACCCAGGGACTGAGAGGAACCTCAGGGCTCTTTCCAGCCTTGTCATGCAGTCTGCCATTCCCCTCTGTGGCCACAGGCCTGTAAGGCAGAGGGCTTCTCACTGAGCTCTGTTTCAGATCCTGAGGCTTAGAGGGAGAGCCACTTCCCTTTTTTTCCTACAAGTCCTGGCTGAGGTGGGCAAAGAATAGGACTCTCATATCATTTCTAATTCTTTTCTTTTTTTGCCAAATTCTTGCCACCCCCTCCAATCCACAAAAGTTTTATTTGCTCTCCTCATTGGCAGATGGGGGAGGGATAGAAGAGAAGACTGGTTAAATACTCTTCCAGATCTTTTCCTAATGGCAAGACCTCAGCTCCATAAGCTTTAAAGCTAAAAATTAACTTCTTTTGTTCCTATTTGCATATCATCTATGGTCTAGCTTTCGGGCAGCAGAGGCCAGGATTAGTTTAAACAGGGGTGGGAACTACAGGGTAAACAAAAGGATTACAAGGCTATCTCATGGCTCCCCTTCCCCTATTTATGGGTTAATGCTTCATATATAACCTGCCACATTAATTTCTAAAACAGTCTCAGTTTTCTAAGTCATCCTGAGAATTGGATTAGTTCCATGTCAATTTTTATGCCTCATCTACTATATTCTTTATCTATGAACATTTTCGCCCTTCTCTGAGCAGGTGGAAACCCCAGAGAAGGGCAAATTGAAACAGTTCTAGAAATTAACAAAATGTTAATTAAGTTTCCCATTGCTGAGGGAAAAGCTGAACTTGGCAGTGTTTCAGGGAGAATAAAGGACTCATGCTTATACTAATTAAGAGTGTTACTCAAGTGAAATAATTGGAAGTCAATGCAAACCCAAAGCTTAGTAAACATAAAGAATGGTGCTGAGTTGGAATAAAAATAAATGGGTAAAATGATGTGTCCAAAAAACCGTTGGTATTTCTCACCAGAATAGTTATGTTAGGATAATTTTACACTCAGCTTCTAACCACCATTTCCCTCCATCCCCAACCCTCAATACCCAGGCTGGATTGTCATGTAAACAATCTGCTAATCTTGTGGCATTAATGCAACTCATGGAAAAATCTCAAAGGAGAATGTAGTGACCTTGGTTGGCCTGTTTCCTTAACCAGATGGTGACATCGTCTGGCTGCTAATTCACCAGGCAGAGCTTCGGGGGGGCACTGCTCCTCTCACCTGCCCATTTTCAGGCTTCCTGACTGCTTTCTTCATGTTCTTTCATCTCATTTCCAAAGGAATAGGTTTATCTTGGGCAAAGTCATCTCATTTCCACACAGATCATTTCTGAGGGCTCATTTCCTCTTGATTTTTACTTTTCTTTTTTTCTTTTGAATTTATCTTTGCTTTACCTGGATAGTATAACTATTTTGGCGAAGAGCAGATTTTTTTTTTTCATTTCATTTATTTATTTGAGAGAGAGAATGAGAGAGAGAGCATGAGAGGGGGGAGGGTCAGAGGGAGAAGCAGACTCCCTGCTGAGCAGGGAGCCCGATGCGGGACTCGATTCTGGGACTCCAGGATCATGACCTGAGCTGAAGGCAGTCGCTTAACCAACTGAGCCACCCAGGCACCCGAAGAGCAGATTTTTATCTTCGTATCCCCAGTATCTAACATGAACAACAGGAACATAGTAGCTGCTCATCTTGTTGATAATATGAGCACATGAATGAAATATTTATCTACTTATCTATCTCCCCATTAGATAGTACCAAACACACTGCCTGGGACATAGTAGGCTCTCAAGCGACGTTTACTGAGTAAATGAATTACAACCAGGGGCTTACTGATGTATCTCAGCATACTGCAAAAGAATAATAAGCTCTGAATAGAATTTGAGAATATACTATCATAGAAGTAGGTAACAAAAGGTTGCCAAGTTGGTCTTCAAACAATTACTGGGAAATGGGGCAAGAAGAATGCAATGAAGGATAATTTTTAAGAGACTATAGGTGAGTGTTCTTGCGATGCAGACTTTACAGAGTCAAGCACATTTCTGATTTGAAGCAGAGAACAAACACATCATCTCTTTCCTTGAGATGAAATACAAACTCTAAATGCTCTCTTGAAAATCATTATGAAACCCTTTCAACCAAATGGCCTCAGGGAGTTGAAATCGAAGCCGATATCTGAGTCAGACAGTGGGAATAATTTTCATTAGCGGAACTTCTTGTGCCACTGCTGATTTGGTAAATACCTCAGAGCACATCCCATTTATTCCCCCAGTGGATGACCTTAATTTGCTTCAGCCAAAATGAACAAAGACATGATGAAGAACAGAGCCTGTTTCTTTCGCAGTGATATGTTCAGGCTTGAAAATCAGATGAGATGATGATCTATTTTTTCTATCTGTGTTCCTCTCAACATTTTCCAAGCTCTTTATTCTTTCCTCCATCTTTGCCCACAGTTTTAAGATACATTTTAATTATCTGGATATAGTCATTTTTCCTGCCATGTTAACCTTATAGAATCTGATTTTCTATTTCTAGATTAACTAAGGTGATAATTAAAACAAAACAAAACAAAACAAAAAAACCCTAAGGTGATAATTAGTTTGATTCCAGATGTGTCATATTTTTCTTCTTGTTAATCCAGATGTCCGAATTGATAACAACGTATCCAAATTTGAGCAGCATCTCAATTTCTTTGAAGTAGTGTTATGTATTGGGAAGACCATAGGTTTTAGAATCAGACATATCTCTTTGACTCCTGACTTTTACTTACTCCAAGATGTGTGACTTTGAGTATATTTCTTAATATTTCCTGATTGGAAAAATGTGAAAAAAACCCAACTACATCATAGGAATTGCTTGAGATTTAATTAAATTAAAAGACCTCCTTACTAAATGATATTTTTTTTCCCCCAAGCAAACACTTCAACTAACATTGGAGTTTAATGTTCATTCTCTAATCTTACTTTTAAAGAGCTTTGCTAATGACTAGTTTTAGCATCAGTAAATGCAGCAATAATTAGCAATAAGAAATTAAGATTTTGTGACACTTAAAAATGATATTTTGGTGATACAGCTCTATTCTCTGCAAATTGAATAGTTGAAAAGAAAGTGATAATCCATATTTAATACAATATTTTATTTTACTGATGAGGAAAGTGTAATTGAACAAGAAGTTGATCAACTTGGAGAAGATCACACACACAGTTAAGTCTGATTATATTCATGGATTTCCAGTTAAGGGCTAATAAAGGCTAATATACCAGTGATTTCTCACTACTGTCCTCCTTCCGTTTGTATCATCTCCATCCTACTTCAGAACCTCACTGCTTCTCACCAAGACTAGATCAAGAACATCTTACTTGGCACATCTGTCTTCAAGTTGCTCTTCTCTCCAACCCATCCTCCAAAATTGGTATGGTCAGATTAATCAGATTATTACATTCTCCTGCTCAGATACCTCTACTAGTTCTCCATTTTCTATTAAGTCATTTCCAAACTCATTAGCCTGGCACTCAATGTCCTTCACAATATGGCCTCATGTTCATACATTTATTTGACAAGTGGTATTGAGTGCCTACTATAAGCCATGTCTAGGTTCTCGGAATATAACAGTGAACTAAACATAATCTCTGCCCTCACAGAGTTTATATTCTAGTTCAGTGGTTCTCAAAGTATAGCAGGGGATCTGGAGGAGCTCTGACACCCACTCAGGGTATCTGCAAAGTGAAAATTACTTTCATAATGATACTAAGACATTATTTGTCATTTTGACTCTCATTTTTTTATGTGTATACAGGGAAGTTTTCCAGGGCTACCTGATATGTGCTATTATAGCAGATCGAATGTGGATTGAATGTGGAAGCAGACGTGGTAATCTAGCTGTCTTTTATAGGTTAGAAATTAAGGAGGATTGCAAAAATATAAAGCAATGCTACTCTTTTAATGATTTTGTTTGAAAACACTTTTTCCATAAAAATATTATTTACATGAACATGTAATGGGTTTATTGTTGTTATTTTAAAATGCATTAATAAATATTTTAAAATTTATCAATTTAAATTCTTTTGTTTTTTCAAAAACAGCTTTATTGAAATATAACTGTTATATAAAATACTGCATATGTTTAGTGTATATAATTTGATGAATTTGGATATATGCACATATCCATGAAACCATTGCCATAGTCAAGGTAATAAACATATTCATCACCTCCAAAAGTTTCCTCATGTCCCCCTTCCCCTGTTTTTGTGGTAAGAACAATTAACATGAAATCTATTCTCTTTACAAAACTTTTAAGTGCAGCAATATAGTGTTCTTAACTACAGGCATTATGTTGTTACAGCAGGTCCTTAGAAATTATTCATCTTGTATAACTAAAACTTTCTACCAGTTTTAATACAGCAGGTATTTATAGATGTATCCTATATAAACTAAAGCTCTTTGGGGCCCTTAGTAATTTTTTAAAAGATTTATTTATTTATTTGAGAGAGAAAGAGAGAGAGAGCTGGGGGAGGGGCAGGGGAGGAGAAAGAGAATCTCAAGCAGACTCCCTGTTGAGCATGAAGCCCTATGCAGGGCTCAATCTCATGACCCATGAGATTATGACCTGAGCCAAAATCAAGAGTCAGATGCTTAACTGACTGAGCCACCCAGGCACCCCAGCCCTTAGTAATTTTTAAGAATGTAAACTGGTCCTGAGACCAAAATATTTGAGATTTGAAATTCTAGTTATTCTAAAAATAAGCAGATAACATAGAGTTAGTATAATAGAGCGTCAGATAATAACAAAGGTCGTGAAAAAAAAAATGCAGCTGGGAAAGGAAATAGATCAATTGGATGATCAGTAAGGATCACGATCTGTGCTCTGGTTAAACTGAATCACCTAACCTTCCCTGAACACAGTCCATGCTTTTCTACTTCCATGCTTTGTAATGCTGTTTCTTCTACCTGTTTTGTCTTTCTTCCCATTTTCATTTCTTAAATATCAATTCTTTCAGGGCACAACTGAAATGTCACCTGAGCCATGATTCCTTCCCTCATTTTCTTCTAACAGAAGTGATTTATCTCCCTTTTATTGTTCCTAGCCTCAATGATAATATTTTGATCTTATAACCCTCATAATTTTATGCTTTGTACAAATTTATAGTTATGTGTATACCACTCATACCCTTCTCAAGTTTATGCAACTTCTTAAAGTTGGGGGCTGTTTTTTATTTACCTGAGTACAAACCTTCTTTGTACCAGTGAGGCTTAGGTTCAGAAATAAC
Source organism: Neomonachus schauinslandi (assembly GCF_002201575.2). Taxonomy (NCBI): domain Eukaryota; kingdom Metazoa; phylum Chordata; class Mammalia; order Carnivora; family Phocidae; genus Neomonachus; species Neomonachus schauinslandi. Next base: position 63,906,400 of record NC_058406.1, read on the forward strand.
AGAAAACCTCCAAATAATAGTGGTTTCATCAAGATGGAAGTGTATTGTTTCTCATGTAGGTCAGGCAGTGAACAGTCCAGGGCTCGAGTAGTGAGTCCTGGTATAAAAGTCTTTAGGGCTGGTAACTCCTTCCAGCTTACTGCTCTAGTATCCTAAGACTGTGGTCCTCAGCCTCCAGATAGCAGCATCATTGTTTCAGTAGGAAGAAAGGAGAGAGAGGCAAAGATAAGGGGGCTAACAATATGTATCAGCTCTCTGTTAAGGAGGGTTCCTGGAAGCTGCTAAGGTGACTCTTCTATTTATACCCCATTGGTAGAACTTAGTCACATGGGCATACCTAACTGCAGAGGAGGCTGGGGAATGTAGTCTTTTTTTAAAGATTTATTTATTTATTTATTTATTTATTTATTTATTTATTTATTTATTTATTTATGAGAGAGAGCGCGGGCGCTCGAGAATGGGCGCGTGCGCATGTGCATGTGTTGGGGGGGGGGCAGAGGGAGAGAGAGAATCTCAAGAAGACTTCCTGCTGAGCGTGGAGCCCAAGGCAAGGCTTGATCTCATGACCCTGAGATCATGACCTGAGTCGGTTGCTCAACCTACTGAGCCACCCAGGTGTCCCAAGGCTGGGAAATGTAGTCTTCATTTTTAGTGGTCTTGTGCTCAGCTGTGGACAAAGGGGAGAATAAATACTGGGGGACAACTCTCAGTGTCTCTTACACTCACTTCTCAAAGTGTCTACCATAGGCGCTAATTCCAGTTAAAGGCTTAAAATTAACTAGCAGGTAGGTAATACCGAGCTTCAATTTCAGAATTATTTGTTGGAGAATGAATACAGGGGGACTTTTACTCATTGTAGTTTGCTTGTTTTCTTTAAAGGAGGTATTAAAAATGATTAAGGAACTCTACAATCTATCTTTTCAAACTGAATTATGACAGTGTTCATCAGTTGCTCAATTGCTACCATTAGGCCCCGAAGCCTTTTTTAGAACTCCCACTTTGCTGTTATCACCATTTCACCTTCTGCTTACCCTTCCCAATAGTGATAAAGACTTCACTCAACCCTTTCTTGCCAGAAGTGTCCCCATCCTTTCCTGTGTCACGTGATACCCTGGCCTAAGGTTTTCCCTATAGACTTATCACAGGGGAAAAATACCTCCTAGAGGGCACCTGGGTGGCTTAGTCGGTTAAGCGTCTGTCTTTGGCTCAGGTCATCCTGGGATTGAGTCCCATACTGGGTTCCCCGCTCAGTGGGGAATCTTCTCCTTCTATCCCTTCCCCCTGCTTATGATCTCTTTCTTTCTCTCTTGGGTAAATAAATAAAATCTTTAAAAAAAAAAAAAGAAAAAGAAAAAATATACCTCCTAGAAAAAACCCCTGGTGTCTTGCTCAAATTATTAGGTTAGTATGCATATTTTTCCACATAAAAGTGGATAAAAGAACATTTATAATTTCAAAGTACTAAAAATACTGGAGCATTGAACCTATGCTCTGTATTTGTTTTCCAGTTTCTTCTCACTGCATGCATATTTTTGTAAATAATAGAGACTAACTTTAAGTTTTGAGCCTGGATCTTTATTTACACAAAATGTTTCACTAGGATCTATAGAAGCATCCTTTGACCACCTCTACCCTCTCCTCCACACCTTTGCATGCACAATATCTACATCTGGTTCTTAGCACTTCCAGGAAGCACTCACTCCTTCACAAAGAAAAGTCTGAGATTTCTACACCATTGGAGTTGTATTTAAAATAGTCCATCTGGTCTATAGTAATTGTCTATAAATATAGAAACTTGCAGTTTTAGGATTAACCCAGAGGTTAATTCTTTGAGAAAGTTGAAATAAAAAAAGAGAACTTGTTAGAGATGGCATTTACTGTGTTTGTTGTCACTTAATTTTTCTTTCTTTTTTTTTAAGATTTTATTTATTTACTTTGACAGAGAGCAAGAGCACAAGCAGGGGTAGGGGCAGAGGCAGAGGGAGAAGCAGGCTTCCCACTGAGCAAGGAGCCCGATGTGGGACTTGATCCCAGGACCCTGGGATCATGACCTGAGCCGAAGGCAGACACTTAATCGACTGAGCCACCCAGGCGTCCCTTAATTTTTCATTTGTACATGTCTTATTCTCTTTGGACTATATACTTTTTGAGGACTATGCTGAAACAGTGTCTGAAACAGCAGTTATAAAGTGAAACAGAGTTGCCATTAGCTGACAAAAATTAAGACAATGATGATGAAATGGGATTTGTTTTACCATGGAATGGAATTTTCACAAAAGAAATGAACACTATAGAGGAAGTGTTCATCATCTATCCATTTATCTCACAAATACTTATTGAGGGCCAACCACAGTGCCCAGCACTATGGTAGATACTAGGAAACAGTGGAGAGCAATATTGATATAGTCTCTGTCCTTATGGTATGTACAGCCTAGAAGAGAAAGACAAAGAAATAATTAATGTAAAATATGATGAATGCTTGTCAGAGAAGCACAGATTGGGAGTACTCAAGGTGGGGGGGGGGGCATTTAACCTAGTTGTAGTCTTTATGGAGTTTTCACATACAAATAACTTATTTGAGCCTCACAAAGGCAGAGGAATTATTCTTCTCATTTATAGATGAGGAATTAGTCTCAGAAATTAGCAAGACCCAGGGCACCTGGGTGGCTCAGTCATTAAGCGTCTGCCTTCAGCTCAGGTCATGATCCCAGGGTCCTGGGATCAAGCCCCGCATCAGGCTCCCTGCTTGGCGGGGAGCCTCTTCTCCCTCTCCATCTGCCTACCACTCCCCCTGCTTGTGCTCTCTCTTTCTCTCTCTCAAAGAAATAAATAAAATCTTTAAAAAAATATGGTAAGACCCAATATCCCGTAGGCTCAGAGCTGGGCTTGTGACTCTAAACCCAGTGTTCTCATCACTGTCCCACACAGTAGCTGGAGTGCCAAGGGGTGTGACATCTGTGGCTGTGCTATGTCTGCTCCCAGTCTTTTTGCCCTCACCCCAAGCTTACAGTAATTAATTACAGATTAATTAATCATTGGCATCCATCGCAGCTGCCTGGAAGCCATGTGGTATTCTGGCCAGCATGGCTGTAAGTGCTCTTTAACTAGGGCTGGTAATCTAGTGTTCATTCTGGGAGCAGCCCCTGCAATTAGGAAAGGGGCCAGGGGATCTTTCAAGCAGACAGAAACTACAGAAACTCAGCCAAAAAGCCTTATTAGGATAAGCTATCATGCAGCAGTATGCTCAGTGGTCTGTTTTCCTGTCCTATTAAGTAGAAGTCAGTTGCTTCAAAGAGAAAACAATATTGACGTGTCCAAGTTCATTTTATCTTATGTTTAGTACTATTGAGTTGGACAGAATAATTAACACTGCTCTTGGGCATTTTCCTTTATCGTTCTGAATACTCAACTGAATACCCAACCATTCCCTGATTCTTCCAGAAAAACTTCTTTCTTATGAATTGTTGAACTTCTTGGAAATTTCCAAGAGTCTCTCAGGGAGTAGTGTGCTCTATTAAAAACCCTGGTAAAATTGAGGAGCTGGTGATAATTATTTCCTTGATTTGTGGTATAGTAGAAAGACCATGGACTTGGGGATCAACCTGAATTATCTCAACTCTTTCACTTTCTAGTTGTGTCAATTTGGGAAAGTTTCTGGACTTCCTTGTGCCTCAGTTTCTTCAAAGGATGGTTGTGAGGATTAGAAGAAAAATACGTAATGTAGCTAGTACAGTGTCTGGGACATAATTGGTCCAATAAATGGGAAATATTATGATGGTTAAAACCCCCCCTTTTTTCCCCTGAGAACTCAGTGCAAATTCTAGTATCTCTCTAAACCTGACTCTTCTGGCAATGCTAGTTCCTCAGGACCTTTTCCTTTATTATAAATTTATTTCCTTTTTATTTACTGAGGTATAATTGACATAGAATTATATTGTTTCAGGTGTACAACATAGTAATTCAACATTTGTATGTATTGCAAAATAGTCACCACAATGTAAGTGAAATAATGTGGTATTTGTCTCTCTCTGTCTGACTTATTTCACTTAACATAACACCCTCAAAGTCAATCCAGGTTGTTGCAAATGGCAAGATTTTAAGATTTTATTCTTTTTTTTAATGGTTGAGTAACATTCCATCGTGTGTGTGTGTGTGCTCATATATATATATATATATATATCTTTATCTATTCATCCATCAGTGGACACTTAAGTTGTTTCCATATCTTGGCTATCATAGATAATGCTGCAATGAACAAGGGGTGCATATGTCTTTTTGAATTAGTGTTTTTATTTTCCTCAGATACCCAGAAATAGAATTGCCAAATTGTATGGTAGTTCTATTTTTAATTTTTTGAGGAAACTATGCTGTTTTCCATAGTGGTTGCACCAAATTACATTCTCACCAACAGTGCACAAGAGTTCCCTTTTCTCCACATCCTCACCAACACTTGTTATTTCTTGTCTTTTTGATAGTAGTCATTCTGATAGGTGTGAGGTGATATCTCATTGTGGTTTTGATTTGTATTTCCCTGATGAGTAGCGGTGTTGAGCATATTTTCATGTGCCTGTTGGCCATCTGTATATCTTCTTTGGAAAAATGTATAGTCAGATCTCCTACCCATTTTAAATTGGATCTTTTTGTTGTTATTTAGTTGTATGAGTTCTTTATAGATTTTGGATATTATCTCCTTATCAGATACAGATATATGATCAGCAAATATCTTCTGTCCAGTAGGTTTCCTTCTTGTGATGGTTTCCTTTGTTTTGCAAAAGCTTAGTTTGATGTAGTCCCACTATTTATTTTTTCTTGTGTTTTTCTTGCCTTTGGAGTCAGATCCAAAAAACCCCCAAACCCCAAAAACCCAAAACGTCACTACGATTGATGTCAAGTATCTTATAGCCTAAAGCATCTAAGATGTCCTAGTATGTAAGCAGTGCCCGGTGTTGGGGACTTTGGGGATTATAGTATACAAAAGTCAAAGCAGACAGTCATGCACAGTAGATCCTCTGCTGTCTACATTCCCACTTCCTTTGTAGGAGACTTAGGGAATTAGCCCAGTCATTGAAGGTTTATAGGGTCCAAAACTGTAGTGGTGAGGTGAGATACAGACAGTGTAGATGATTGTAAAACATAAGTGAACATGTGGATGTTAGGACAATGCTTCTTAAACTCTCTGTACCCTCTGTCTCAAAATCATCTGGAGGACTTACAATAAATACAGATAACTAGAAAATCTGGGGGCTGGATCCTGGGGATATCCATTTTAAATAGGATACTGAGAGGATCTTGTATACTTTTTTAAAAAATATTTTATTTATTTATTTGAGAGAGAGAATGAGATAGAGCATGAGAAGGGGGAGGGTCAGAGGGAGAAGCAGACCCCCCGCTGAGCAGGGAGCCCGATGCGGGACTCGATCCCGGGACTCCAGGATCATGACCTGAGCCAAAGGCAGTTGCTTAACCGACTGAGCCAGGCGCCCAGGATCTTGTATACTTTAAGGTTAAAGAAGAGTGGATAATGCATATTAGATGCCAGGTTGAGAGCCATATCAAAGAGTCCTGATATGAAGGATCACTGACCCTGTGAAGAAGTTACCTTTTCCTCACTCATTGAAGAGTGGTTTACAGAAAGGCTGGTTATGTGAAAAAGAAATCTGGGGACAAGACTTTTGTCCTGGCAGTAGGATTGCAAGATCTCTGTCTGGAAAGAGAGTTGAGGTTTCTGGAATAAGAATCAAGGCAAAAAGAATTCCAAGGACAAGAAATGAAGCAGAGAGACTGGGGATTGGGCAAGATATGATAGAGGATGTGCAACAGGGTTGCCTGTTTACCTCCCACCCTCCCCAACTAGGCGGGGGTCTCCCTGAGGGCTGCATTCATAACTTCTTTATCTACATTTCTTTTGTACTTAATATAGGGCTTAGCACAAAGTAGGTGATTCTGCTTTGAAGGTAAGATAGACATTAAATGACTCACTTCAGTCAAACTCAACAAACGTTAGTTGGGTGTCTACTCTGTGCAATGGCTTAACAACACAGTGGTGAATAAAATATAGTCCTTGCTCTGAAGGAGACCAAGAGGTAAAAAAAAGAATGACCCAATTACAACGTTATAGGAGATGTTGAAGGGGAAATTATCTCGGGAATTTGAGAGGAGAGAATCTTTCCCTGGGACTTAACAACTGGTCAGGGTGTGTTCTACAGTCAGGGCAGTGAAGGGCTTTCCAAGTGGAGAAAACAGCCAGAACATAGGTAGGAAGGAATGAAAATGAAGGTATCTTGGGAGGTGGTGTCTGGGCTCTGGTGGGTGAGAGCACAGCGCAGATCATGGGTAGTGGGTTCTGGACCTTGTGGATCATATTAACATTTATTCTGAAAACATTTGGATTTGTCAAAGTGTTTTAAGGGTTTGGAATCACACAATTCAACTTCTGTTTAGAAGCTGAATGTGGACTGCATGGTCTGGAGGAGGCAGAGAGGCTAGAACAATCTGGGCAGGGCAGCAGAGTGAGCAAAAGTTTAATTAAATGAATTACCGCTGAGGTACTAATGGTAAACAATGGTTTAAGACAGGTACCCTCTGAGTGAGCAGTTTGCCTTTGAATAGGCTCGCCACACTGGAGGAGGTGTGAATACTACAATAGATTTCCCAGGTTCTAGGAGGGCACTTTTTGTTGTCTGTTATTTATTCTCCCCACTCCATGGCTGGTTCTTCCTAGCTGACCTGCCCTGAAAATGAAATGCAGTTCTGTGATCTGGAGGAGAATTCACAGGCTCCAGAGGACAGGCTGCTTTGTGATTTTTAACAATTGACCAGCATGAGCTCTTTCTCTTTACCTTGAAGAGTTCCTCCTCATGTCAAAGCCACTACAAATGAACATTATCTGTCAGGTCTCAAACCACACTGAGTTTTGAGAACAGAGCCAGCAACTTGTCTTTTCCCGAAATGGTATTTGGTCTCAGGACCAGGATTTACAAGCCCAACTGCTGTTATTATATGGCTTCTTCTTATTATTTTTTTAATATGGAATGCTTCAAAAAAATAAATATGGAACACTTCACAAATTTGCGTGTTATGGTTGTGCAGAGACCATGCTAATCTCTGTATCGTTCCAATGTTAGTACATGTGCTGCTGAAGTGAGCACTGGGTTCTTTTTACCAAGTCCTAGTGTTACATTTTCTCAGCTCTGAGAAAAGTTCTTGTTTTGAGGTCAATAAATGTGTTAGAAAGTTGTGTGAGTTAAAAGAAACTTAAAAAGTTATTAAAATTGTTCTCTTTTTCCATTCTTTCATTCTTTCCTATCTACCCCTTCCTCGTGAACCCAAAAAACATACTCTCTCTACAAATAAACTCTGTGTTTAGAGAATAACAGAAATAACACATCATATGGTCTGATTTTGCCCGGATTGTGTAGTATTGACATACGAGAAGGAATGTTGGATCAAAAATAAAAACACCTGGGTTATGTTCCTTTCAATGGCATTAACTAGATGTGTAACCTGGGGCAGCTTACTTCACTTTTCCCAGACTTAACTGCTATAATATGAGGGAGATGGATTATATTCTATCTCTAGAGTTCTTTCTAATTCTAAGAACTGGGGATTCTATAAGCTACACTGGAGTGATGACGTATTTTTTCACGTGAGCGGGAACATCTTAAGTGCTGCTTTGAAAAAGTTGATTCACCTGTGGAATGGGCATTTGTTTTTTTAAGATTATTTATTTATTTATTTGACAGAGAGAGACACACAGAGAGAGGGAACACAAGCAGGGGAGTGGGAGAGGGAGAAGCAGGCTTCCCACTGAGCAGGGAGCCTGATGCGGGGCTTGATCCCAGGACCCTGAGATCATGACCTGAGCCGAAGGCAGACGCTTAACAACTGAGCCACCCAGGTGCCCCTGGAATGCGCATTTGTCAATTGCTTTTTTGGTATCTGTTTTTTCATTTCTACAACAGCCTTCATTTTTTTCCTTTAGGGATATGTTTTACTTTGGTTAGCTATGAAGCCAGCCTGGAATGGACACCATTTCTGACTCCAGAGGTGGATCCTGACTGGCTTAAACCAACAAGTGGGTACCATTCCCTGGGTGAGGTGGTTCCAGGATGAGAACCAACCAAATTCAGAGGGGCAAAAATTCTTTTCACTGGGGGCTCCCAGGAAGAAGCTTCCTTTTTCTTCTGTGAGAGGTGGTGAAGAGCTTCTCCTCTGCTGTTGTTGTGGGAGAAGCGAGATCTGGAATAACTGCTGCCATGAGAGAAGCTGAGCAGAGCCCAGAGAATCCCAAAGGAGTCAGAGCCTGGTGACTCTATGAAGTTCTGGGTCAGACCAATCCTGCAACAGCATAGGACCTTTAAAAAGCTTGTGAGCCAATGAAGTCATGAAATTTAAGACAGTTCAACTTGGTTTCTCTGTTGCCATCAACTCAAAGATTCATAATTTTTTTCCTTAAGTGAAACTTAAGGTTTCACTAAATATATTTCTGAATACTAATTTTTTAACCCCTGAAATAAAGAAAAAAAATGCTTATTTCTGCATTTTTTTTTTTACAGGCAGCTCCTAAATCATCAAATGCAAAATGTTGAAAACAACAAAAATTTTAGAGTCAATACAAGGTACACAGAATAGCTTTATAAATGTTTATTGAATGAATGAAAGTGAGAATAAATTAGAGGAAAGATAGTATTTCCTGGGTGCAAGGGAAAGGGTAGGTAGGAAAGTAGTTAGAATGTTTTTTGGGGAAAGGTATGGGATGATCATAAAACCTAAACTGCTGGAATTTTCCTTTTTCTTCTCTCCTGAGATGTTGCCTAATGTGTTTTTTTCCTTTCATTTTAGAATTCAGGGAGAAAGAAGGACCTCGGGTCGGACCTGGGGAGCGGCTTGGGCTGCAGGGGACACCAGGCCAAGGGCCCGCACAGTTGTGGTAGCTTGTGGGGGAGGGAGAGTGATGCCCATGGTCTTCCCAGACGAGTTGGAGAACAGTAGTTCCAAAGAACTGCTGGCTTATATTTTAGCTCTTGCCAAAGGGTTATGAAAATAGTGAAGGATGCTTAGACTATTTAATATTCAAATTGCTGTCTGGTTAATCATATTTAGAAGACTGGATTTCTGGATATCTCCTTCACTCCTTATCTACTGACCTTTAAAACATGATAATGCCTGGGAGCCTGGGTGGCTTAGTGGGTTAAGCCACTGACTCTTGATTTCAGCTCAGATCATGATTTCAGGGTTGTGAGATCCAGCCCTTCTGTGCTGGGTGTAGAGCCTGCTTAAGATTCTCTCTCTACATTTTCCCCTACCCCCTCCTCCTCCCTAAAATAAATAAATCTTAAAAAAAACCCCATAATGCAAACCTATAACACTGGCAATCATCCATGAACCTTGAAATTACAGTGATTAATAGCATTTGAAGCTTCCTCAGGGAACAAACAATGGCACCAGCAAAAAAAAAAAATTCTGTTTCAATTCAATCTATTGATTAATTTAACAGATGTTTTATGAGCACTTAAAAAGGTGTCTAGTTAGCAGGGAAGACTGATAAATCAGTACTAATCACAAAGCTAATGAGTATTATGGGAGAGGAAATATAGGGATTATAACAGAGCAAGGGATCTAACCTAGAGGAGGGTAAGGAAAGCCTCTTCAAGGAAATGATATTTAAGCAGAGATCGGAGGAATGAGCAGGTGCCAGTCAGATGAAGATGGGGAGAGAAAGAAGAAGAGTGTTCCCTCAATGAGCCAACGGCTACAGGGATGGAGGCACCTGTGGGGACCTACGGGAAGTTCAGAATGGATGCAGGGAAGAGGCAAATGGTGAGATAAAGCCACAGAGAAGGCCAGATTTTGTGAGTCTCTAGGGGCCAGGTGAAGGAGTTTGGGCTTTAATTAAAAGGGAGTGGGAGGCTGCTGCAGGGTTTAAGCAGGACAGCAACAGGGTCAGATTAGCATTGAACTTGGACCACATCTGGCACAGGGGCATGAGGCCCCCTCCCTCCAGTTCTGTTCCTTTATGCATCTGCACTATCGCCTCCATGTCCTCACTAATTGCTGCCTCTTTCCTTTTAAAACACTGGAAACAAGTATGAAATGGGCACTGTTTGTTTCCAGAACTGGTTACATCACTACTTTTATAGCAATTTGTTTTCCTAGTAAATCAAATCTTCTCTCTCTTTATTATAGTTTGGGTTTTCAGTAGCTCTGACTTCTTGTAAAGCAGCACTGGTTTTCAGCTCTTAATCCCCTCAGGCAGGCATGGATTCTGTAGTCTTGTCTGGGACTGGCTTGTACTTGGCAAGCAGCTGCCGATGAGACTCATGCTGTGGCTCGTTTTTGGGGTGTTCTTTTGTGCAGCCAGAACACAGTGCCACCTAGCTCTTCTCCCAGCGATGTGAAGCTGCCTGTACCTGCAGGTACCGCTCTGTCCTCTCTCCTTCAGTGGCTCTCCTCCTGGGAATCAAAATTAGCCACCAAAGGTATGAATAAGTCTTTAGTCCCCTCTTGCACCTGTTGTGTCCATCCCAGGGCAAGTGCATTACATTGCTTGCTTGCTTTTAAAGTGTTGAGCCTTCTTTCTTGGTCTGTTTGTAAATTCATAGAGCCTCTTATTGCTTCTAGAGCTTTGGATACAGTGAGTGCTGGATAACACCAGTAGAATGACTGAAAGAGGAAAGATAGTAAATTCTGAGTCTGGACTGGAGGGTTACTAGAATCAGTGGTTGGCTGAGACGAGCTGACAGCTGGGTAGAAAGATGTGAACATTCGTGTTTGGTAATTTGAGGAGCACCTGTTGGATTGGTAATCAGAATCACTGCTCTGAAGTCTACTCAGGACCCAATTTGTTGACTGATAAGGATACACTTCTCCACATTGTAGGACACCACTCAACAGAGAAGGCTTTCACAGGTCCTTTACTGGGCAGTGCCTCCCCCAAATCTCCAATATTATGAAAAGGTTCAAATGAGATAATCAATATAAAATGCTTAGAGGAATGCCAGGTATGGGTGAGCAATCAGGCACATGTTATTCTTACTATAGATGTTGCAGTCACTACACAGAGCAGCCTGGCTCTGTAGGTGGAGCCCTGATCACTTTTCCTGAAAGCCTATAATCCTTTCACTTACTTGCTGAGCCACTGAATTATGCAACAACTATTTATTGAGTGTTTAAATGTACCAGATACTAATTCTACCTAGTTGAAACAGGTGCATAAAATTTGCTTTGTTTTCTGAGATTTTGGTTTTCTCTTGAGGCATGTCATTCATTCAAAAAATAGTTACTGAGTATTAATGGTGTGGTCACCTGCTGTCACTTGTGGATCGAGGGCAAAGGGAGTTGATATTGATGGAGTAATGCATGGGTTTTTCTGCTTTATCTTAAGAAACTGTCATCCATCATGTCTTTGTTTATTCCCATTCCTTGATTTTTCTCTATCTTGATTGGTCCTCAAGATAAGGAGACCAAAATTCTCCAGCAAGGTGTTGTGCAAGACTGTGGGTGCACATGTGTATACTTGTGTGTGTGTGTGTTGATGTGTGTGTGTGTGTGGCATGCATAAAGTATAATGATACTGATTTATAGAGAGAGATGAAGATACCTTCACTACCTCCCTGGAAGAGTAATTTTAATCAGTGCGAACAGAGTTTTTGAGCAGGTTATTTAAGCTGCCACTTAAATGTTTTCTGACGTGGCCCATGTTATAGCTTTTATCAAGTTATTTGATGCAACTACCTTTTATGGGTGATTTATTAAAAAAATGGAGAGAGCAAGATTGCATTTAGTCTGATGAAGAGATGCAGCAATGGTGGAAAAAGAATCCTCCCTTCTATTTGGGAGAATAATAGGATCAATGCAGGAGACTGGGAGGGCGGCATTGAGAGCCTGGAGAGGGCAGTGATGAAGGGCATTCATGTTAGTGTGGTGGCCTCACTGGCAGACCAGGGCAGCCTCAGCAGGGGCTGGGGAACGGCATAGGAAGTGATTCAGCCATTTCAGTAGGAGGAAGGCTCGGGCTTGGGTCCTTCAGTCCTCCCGGTGGTGGCTTAGAGCCCTGAAAGTCAGGGTCTTGCCTTAATAACAGGAACTAACACTTAGTATAATACTTACCATGGGCTAAGTCTTTATCCAAGTCCTTTGCATGTATAGCACCCAGGTTAAATTGTTTGTCCTGCTTACCCTAAAAAGTGGCTGATATGGGAATCGAATCCAGGTAAACATCTGAGCCAGTGTGCATCACTGCTGTGCCATATGGCTTTTCTTACACGCCTTCATACCAGTTAGGTTTCCTTGTTCAAGATGTGTAGATCACGTAGGTGGGACCCTCACCAGCTGCTTTTCAAGTACACACTGTTATTTATTTATTTATTTAAAGATTTTATTTATTTATTTGAGAGAGAGGATGAGAGACAGAGAGCACGAGAGGGAAGAGGATCAGAGGGAGAAGCAGACCCCCAGCTGAGCAGGGAGCCCGATGTGGGACTTGATCCCGGGACTCCAGGATCATGACCTGAGTTGAAGGCAGTCGCTTAACCAACTGAGCCACCCAGGCGCCCAGTACACACCAGTATTAATTGGTAGGGTAAGAGGACAAGATTCCTATAGATATCTACTTGCAAAGTGACTCTGAGAGAACTCTCTCGCCCATGCCAGATTCAGAAGTTATTCCAGCCCTGTTTACTTGAATGAAGAATGAAAGAATATTGCTTATAATCATTTGAGGACATCATCTTTGAATACTGTGCACTTGAACAACTCATTCTAATGCCAAAAGCCAGAGACTGTTTATACCCATAAGCTGAACTGCTTAACACAGGCTGAGAAAATGAAATATTTCATATCACAGCCAGGAAAATGAGGTTTCTTTGAAAAACAAAACAAAGCAAAATGTAACGATATTTTGTTGAGAACCAAAAAAGTCCAGACCCCTCACATTCTTCTCCTCCTCAGCAAAGCCAGGCTCTGCTGACACTCCTCTGATTGGTTTATTTTAATACATTAATAGTTCTTAATGAACCACCTCTCCTCTGCTTCCACCTTTAAAGAACTCATGTTCCATTGAGGGAGAAAAATAAAGCTGTTTACTCACTCTCCCTGATTTCCAGAGCTTTCTGGTACTGATTTCTCTCCTTTTTGCTAGAGAAAATAAGATGCAAAAGTAGAAGCTGGTCCATGGGGCTTGGAAAAGTGGGGTGCTTTCTGAAAGTTAAGCCAGCAGTCAAGAACCACCCATCAGAAGATGAAAGAAAGAGCAGCTAGCTGCCTGGTTGATGGTTGTAGCAGTTCATATCCATGCAGGCCTAGCCCCCCTGTCTTACTGTGGTCAGGTCTCCCACCCACCCTGAGGAGACTTCTGTCTCTTGGCCCTCTTTGGGCCACACCTCCCCTTTCTACACTGGACTCCACCAGGAGGGCAACTGTAGTGTGTCTATTTGAAAGTCAGGAAAGGGGCGCCTGGGTGGCTCAGTCGTTAAGTGACTGCCTTCAGCTTAGGTCATGATCCCAGGGACCTGGGATCGAGCCCCACATCGGGCTCCCTACTTGACGGGAAGCCTGCTTCTCCCTCTCCCACTCCCCCTGCTTGTGTTCCCTCTCTCGCTGTCACTGTCTCTGTCAAATAAATAAATAAATAAATAAATAAATCTTTGAAAGTCAGGAAAAAAACCATAGTCAAATAAAAGAGAGTTAGATTGCATCAGGGTAATGATTCCATGTGCTTAGTATAGAAAACAGATCTGAGTACAAATAGAAAGAGGATTAAAGGAAGTGTCATTAAAATTGGTTTTTTAAAAAGATGTCTGAAAACAAAGACAGATTTGTAGTAAGATAAATAACTGTGTCCTGGATTCATCAACAAAATGAATTGTGGAATCCATACAATGTTATTTATTGTTTTCAGGGGCACACGTGGTTTCCAACTGGTTTCTTGTCTTCAGTTGGCCTTGCTATTTTCCACCGAGGGGCATCTGATTGTCTCCACCACAGCCCTGAGTCTAAGCAAAAGCTTATGGATGGACTGATTGGTGTTCCTGATGTCCTTGGGAGTGGACATACTGGCGGCATGGGGAAAGTGGGGAGAGTCTCATGAACACTTCATTTGTTCTAAGAATTCCAACTCAAATGCAGCTTCTGATCATGCAAACAGGATTGCTTTAGGACAAGTTAGAAAGAATGAGTGTGTGTGTGTATGTGTGTAGGGAGCATAGTCTATCCGTCTCTCTCTGTCACACACACACACACATACACACACACTTTGTGTTGCTGCTTTGTATCATCTTTACCCTTCAGTCTGAGAATAGAAACTATCAGGATTTGTTGATTCATGTTGCTGGTGATATAAGGTAATGGGTGAGTAGGGGGAAAGCTTCTACGTGTGTGGGAACTCAGCCTTTTTCTTTTTCAGATGTCCCTTCCTTCCACACTTTGATTTTGAAAAGCCTGGAGTTTGTTGAGACAGGAACTAATCTTTAAAGGCTCTCCATGTGTTCAGTGATACTGTATTGTGAGTAATCCTCTTAGTGCAGCTAAGCTTCTAATGAGGCTGTGGAGAAAAGAAGTAAATCCCAATCCAGTGATGCCTTGTTGCATAGTGCCTCAGAAAACGGCTAAGGACTCAAAACAGTCACTGCTCTTTTTATTTTAGGAAACTTTGCATAATAATACTAATAAAAAAGAAGTTTCATTCTGAACAGAAAACAAAGAATAAAACCAGAGCCATTTGCTATCCAGCCGATGAAAGGAAATATCAAGTGCCTCTTGGGGCTGCACCCTCCACGCCGGGGCGCTGGCCTGGTGTGATGCATGCTGGGATGCAGATAAGGGACAGTGCACTGGACAAGGAACCTGACTCTGCTCATGCAGAAAGAGAAGTCTTCAAAGAGTGAACATGAAGCTTCTAGTCCTCTCTGTGCTGCTCTAATTGTAGAAAAGATTGTCAGTTTTGAATGCAGTATCTGGGAATGAGTCCCTTTGAGTTGGGGCCCAAGGAAGATAGTTTTTGGAAGGGAGAAGGCAGGAAGGATGGGTTTGGTCAAGGTGTGAGGAGAGGGTGGGTAGCCAGAGAAGCATTAAGATGTCACAATCTTGGGGAAGTGGTGACTGATACTCAAGCAGGGCTTTCTTCCTATGGATCTTTATTCATTGTTTTGGCCTTTTCTGCTAAGAAACTCCATTACTGCCCTCTGCTCTGGGACCTGCGGTTGCTGAGGCTGCTTTCCTCTGGCCCTGCCCAGTTCACAAAGGCACAAAGGAAAAGAGAGAAAGTGAACATCAGGGGGAGATGGAAATGTGGACACCAGAAATCTCAGTTTGGAGACCTTTCTTTTCCACCTCTGTGACTTGGTGGGTCACTTATAAGGAGGGTACACAGCTCAGGGATTGTGCAATCTTCTGGAGAATCAGGAGCCTTCCAAGAGGCTGCTATGAACACTGAGTGCGTCCCCTTGCTTAGGCTCCTCCCCACTTACCCCAACCATTTCAGTGATTTCCTAGTTTGTTTCCCAGCCTCCATCTCCCTCTCCCCATTCAGAGTTCATTCTGATTACAGCCACCAGATTTCCCATCCTTAGAAGGCGTCTGGATCATGTCATCCTCAAGCACCAGACTCTGTGGCAGCACTTGTGGGCTCACCAAATGATGTTTATGCCATTAGTCTGCTACTCGTTGTCTGCTCTGCTCTGGGGTTCAGGAGGCTGACTTCTCCAGATTGCCTCCCCCAGACTTCCTTCCTTCCAAGCTTCCTTCCAAAAGCTGTTTGGCTTTTGTTGGGTCTGGCCACTGGCTGGCACTGGTAGGATGTTGGAGGGTGATGGGATGCCTGGATATTTATTCCTCCCCCACCCTTCCTGTAGACACCTGATTGTGGCAGAGACCTAGTCCCGTTCCTCTACCTAGGCCACAACTCGTGTCAGATCACTCCATTTTTACCGTGTTGTGGTAACTCCGCTTGCTTCCCCTTGCCCCTTTGGAACCACGGGTGGAAATAGTTGTCTGCTATTGTGAGGGTCTGCAAGCTTTATCATCCCGCAATGGGTACTTTACCTTGCTCCCTCCTCTTAAGTAGGACCTTTCCTTTTTTTTTTTTTTTTTTAAGATTTTATTTATTTATTTGACAGAGAGAGACACAGCGAGAGAGGGAACACAAGCAGGGGGAGCGGGAGGGGGAGAAGCAGGCTTCCCACTGAGCAGGGAGCTTGATGTGGGGCTCGATCCCAGGACCCTGGGATCATGACCTGAGCCGAAAGCAGATACTTAATGACTGAGCCACCCAGGTGCCCCTAAGTAGGACCTTTCTTAAAGAATTTTCCTTTCCCCTTTTGAGTGTGTCATCACTTTCTTGCTGCAGTCCTATCTCTATCCTGCTCAGGCAAACAGAGGCACTCGCTGTTCCCCGAACATACAACTTTTTCTTCTCTGTGCCCTTGTGATTTAATTTTCTTCATCTAGCACTAGGGACTCTCAGGTTTGGAGGATCCTATTTAGTGATTCGCAAGTTGAATGTCAGACACTCCAGTCCTGTCTGTATATGTCTGCGATTGTCTTGTCTTCACTTAAATATTACTGGTGGCAGGAATTCATTGCCTCTTAAGGCAACAGTATTTATTCATTCAGTTCATTCAGTGAACATTTTTACTGCCTACCATGAGCCAAGTGCTGTGTATGGTCTTACCCCTCAAGAGGCTCATAACATTGAGAGATGAATGTGTGAGTCAGCAGTTATGGTATAGGATGCATGTTACTTTAGAGATATAGTGCTGTGCATGGACAAGTGATCACCCGGTCCTGTCTTATGCACACAGGAAAATCTTCATCAGCAAGGCAATGCACGAGTTGAGACTCTGGAGGATGAATAGAAACTCTAAGCAAACAAGAGTGAGTAGGACACGCCAGAGGAAAGGAACAAGATGGGAACATGTACAGGCATTTAAGGGAGCTTTGTGTGCTTGGGCAATGACAGTTGGGTATGGCTGATGAGTCAGAGAGTGGCAGGAGAAGAGTTCTTTCTCATATGCGTTCAAAATCTATCAGCACAAGGGGTGCCTGGGTGGCTTAGGTGGTTGTGCATCTGACTCTCGGTTTCAGCTCAGGTTGTGATCTTGGGGTTGTGGGATCAAGCCCTGCACTGGGCTCCGTCTGTGCCTCCCCCTCTGCCACTCCCCCCACGCAGTGCCTGTGCTCTCTCTCTCTCTCTCAAAAAAATACATAAAATCTTTTTAAAAAACCAACTCCCCCAAATCTACCAGTACCATACTTATACAGAATGAGTCTAATGCATCTTCTACCTGAAGACATTGTATTTCTTACTCTTTAGTTACTTCTTGGCAGTTTTGCATGATTGCTTCTATTTTAGAGATGAGGAAACTGAGGCTTATCAAGAACACACACAAGTGATGGACTTAGGATTACAAGCCTGCAGTCTGATGCCAGTACCTGAGCATGAAGCCACTGTGCCATCCTGCTGTACTCCTTCCTCACTGATTCAAGCTCCTATGTTGTGGTGGTAATTACCTTCAGGTCACTCGCTAGCTTGTCAGTATTTGTTGGAAGATGGAAGAATGTCCAGAATTGATAATGTCCTAGCATTAAAGGAGTTGTTTGGCCAGTGCAGTTTCAAGTGGTACCAGTGCCTCCATTGTTCCGGAGATTGTTCTCATAACGATGGAGACAGAGACTACATGGCCTCTAGGTGGTCATGTCTTACAGGTAAGTGACGATCAGTCCACAATCAACCAGCATCACCAAGTCAACTATTCCCCAGCTTTGCCTACCTAAATACTTCCAGGTCTCAGTTTAAATGTTACTTCTTGACCCTCTAAACTAGTTTGGGTCCCCCTGCTGTATGTTCTCCAAGTGCCTCCTACTTTCCCACCTGTAAGGCTTATCACAATGCATGGTAGATAGTTATTTATTAGTTTCTTAGTCTCTAGACTATTAGTCTCTGTTTTCTAATCTATTAGATTATTTTTTAAAAGATTTTATTTTTTTTAAGTAATTTCTACCCTCACCATGGGGCTAGAACTCACAGCCCTGAGATCAAGTGTTGCATGCTCCACCACTGAGCCAGCCAGAACCCCCTTCCCTGGTAGATTTTTAAGCTACTTAAGGACAGGGGCCTTGTCTTGATTGCCATGGAATTCCCTTTAGTGTTTGATAGGCATTCAGTGTGTAATTGTTGAATAAATCCTTTTTCCGATATACTGTTGTTTCTATCCCTCTTTGACCCTAAGGGTCAACACTCTCTTGACTTTATCTGGCAGCACTGACTTAGTTTGCCTCTTTTGAACTTCATATAAATGGAATCTAACAGTATGTATTCTTTTGTGTTTGTTTTCTTTTGTTCAACATGTCAGGTGTATTATTTTCCATCTCTGTCACTTCTTACCAGAATTCTAGGATGGCCTCCAAGACTTTTTACCCCTGCCCCTGCTCTATATGGTCTGCCTAATTCCCCAGATGGAATTTGTTGAATTTTATTCCTGTGATTAGGTTATGTTATAGGGCACAGCTGACTTTAGAAAGGGAGATTATCCAGGTGGGCCTGACCTACTCACATAACCATTTAAACGCAGTCTTCTCTGGGTTGGCATCAGCTATCTAGAGAATGACCTCAGTCCTCCAACTGCAAGAAAGTGAATTCTTCTGACAACAAAAATAAGCTCAGAAGTGGATTTTTCCTCAGAGCCCCAAAGAAGGTGACCAACACCTTGATTTCAACCTTGTAACATTGGGAGTGGAGAACCCAGGAATGCCATGCTGGATTCTGATCTACAAAACTGTGCTTTAATGAGTGGCATTTTTTTAAGCTGCTAGGCTTGTGGTCATTTATTACTCAGAAATAGAAAATTAGTACAGTCCTCTAATTCTTTACTAGTTTGTATGCAGTAACCTTATAAAACAAGTTGCTTCATTATATACACATTTTGTAGTTACTTTATTACACAGGACTCATCAGGAAGTTGTATTGCTTAAAACTAGAAGTTTTATGGATGCTTTCCTAAGATTGCCTTCTGGCCAAGAGGTGCTTTTTTTAAAAATTTTTTTAAAGATTTTATTTATTTGACAGAGAGAGACACAGGGAAAGAGGGAACACAAGCAGGGGGAGTGGGAGAGGGAGAAGCAGGCTTCCTGCTGAGGAGGGAGTCCGAAGTGGGGCTGGATCCCAGGACCCTGGGATCATGACCTGAGCCGAAGGTAGACACTTAACTCCTGAGCCTCCCAGGTGCCCCTGAGGGGAGCTTTTGACTACACTAGCTTTTTTAGATTTCAAGATGATAACTGTTTTTTTTTTTTTTTCTTTACATCCAGGCTATTAGCTCAAATTGTTATCAAAAGCTCTGCACTTACCTGGCAATATATAAACACTGAATTCTAGGTACTCATTAGTGAATTTGAAACCTGGCTCTGCCAATTATTAGTTGTGTGCCACGGACAACTTACCCCCTTGTGAGCCTCAAACTCTTCGTTTTAAAAGTAGGCTTGAGTACTTACCTGGTGGGCTGTCTCTGAGGCTTGGAGATGGGGGGAGGGGCAGGTGTAAAGTGCTACTTTACTTCTTCGCCCTATTTATCCTTGCTCCTTTATCCCTTTCTTTTTTGAAGGTAGTTTTACTGAGAAAGACATTAAAAATAAAGGGAACAGTAAGAAAGCTTTTCAGGTTTCATCATTAGTTTCTTTTGTGAATTCACTTGCCTAAGCAGGAACTTGGTAACAGAAGAAACACCAAGAAGAATTATTTCCTGCCCTCAGGGGGCTAATCTTCAAAAAGAGATAGGGTGGGCTCACATACATTTTCTTATTTTTGTGTTTCCCCAGTATTCTCTTTTTCTGATGACAAGGGTGTGGTTCCTTTAGGAAGTGGGATTGCTCTAGTGCTTTTTATAAAACCAGAGAAGTCATCTTTCCACTGTGTGCTATCCTTGGAAGGGAGAAAGAGAATGGGAGGGAGAGATGTATTATTTCAAGGTAGTGGCCCATGAGTGACAGCCCCTACTGCTCATGGTTGCAGGAATGTTTCTGTAGCAGAGCATATAAACACAACATTCATGACTAAGTGTGTTGTAGAATGGAAAAATCAATGACTAGGAAAGAAACTGTCATCATAAACAAATACCATGGCGGGCATTGGTGGCACAGAAGGATCATAGGCTTGATGTAAAAAGTGGTGAAGATGCTCAAGTTATTAAAAAGAACCTAAGAAAATCACCTGGAATTTTCCTAATTGTTTCCCAGAACATATAGACGAGAGACCTAGTCTGGTGTGGTTGAATTTGGCTGCTGTTATACAAAATTTTACAAACCTTAGGAGATCTTTACTATTTTTTTCCCCCTAAAAACCAGTGGAATTCTAATGTTTCACTTGGGAATTGTGTTTGAAATCTGAATACAGATGTGTGTGTATGTCTTAATTTCCCATCGACATAATGTTTACTTCAGAAAGATAATCACTCTGGATGCTTCCTGGATTCTCACCAGTTTTTCCACAAGAACATTGTCTTGTATTATGAAACAGAGCAGCTGCTGGGATCTTTAACAGTTTTTGGAAAATTCTTTAACTTTTTTTTTTTATAAAGATTTTATTTATTTATTTGAGAGAAAGAGAGAGAGAGTGAGAGAGAGCATGAGCAGGGTGAATGGCAGAGGGAGAAGCAGGTTCCCCGCCGAGCAGGGAGCCCGACGTGGGACTTGATCCTAGGACTCCAGGATCATGACCTGAGCCAAAGGCAGACACTTAATAGACTGAGCCACCCAGGCGCCCCAACTTTTTTTTTTTAACGAGGGTTTCTGTAGGGGTGAGAATTTTGTTTTAGTGTTAGAATCTCTTCTCTTTGAAGGGAACCTGGTTAACTCGTATGGGTTGAGGGGTAGGAACAAGAGAATAGAAGTACAAGTAGTATAGGTTGTATTGCTGACATACATTGCTGTCATGGTAAAAGGGGGATGAAAACCAAAATAATGAAATATTCTTATTTTGCAATAGAAAGTTAGACTCCTGTCAATAGACCTGGTTTTCAGTATCAGATGACCACAAATTTTATACTATACCTAATTCACAGTAACTGAGACACAATTATAATCTGTACTGTGTAAAGCTTTCTTTTTTTTTTTTAGATTTTTTTTTTATTGGAGAAAGGGGGGGGGAGCAGGGGGGGGGGGGGGGGGGGGAGAGGGAGAGGCAGACTCCCTGGTGAGCAGGGAGCCCAATGAGGGACTCCATCTCAGGCCCTTGTGATCAGGACCGAGCCAAAGGCAGACTCTTAACTGACTGAGCTACCCAGGTGCTCCTGTGTAGAGCTTTCTAAACTCTTAAGTAAATCAAGTAAACTGGGCACTCTATAACCAGTCTTATAGCATTTGACTCCGTGTAATACAGGATTACACTATAGTTTTCAGATATTTTTATCTTTCCCTTTTTTTATATCAAGGCATAATTTATAAAAATAAAATATTTGAACTTTTAAATGTTCAACAATAGCTATATAGTAAAATGTAACGTATACATTACATGTATTTTAGAAGAATATATATATTTTTTTTTAAAGATTTTATTTATTTATTTGAGATAGAATGAGAGAGGGAGAGAGAGCACATGAGGGGGGGAGGGTCAGAGGGAGAAGCAGGCTCCCTGCCGAGCAGGGAGCCCAATGCGGGACTCGATCCTGGGACTCCAGGATCATGACCTGAGCCGAAGGCAGTCGCTTAACCAACTGAGCCACCCAGGCGCCCCTAGAAGAATATTTAATGACATTGGAAAATTTTCCTTATACATTAAATGAAAAAGAAGTGTTCTAAATATATGTGTTTCTTTTTTTTCCTTTTATTTTATTATGATGTTCAGTTAGCCACTGTATAGTACATCATTAGTTTTTGATGTAGTGTTCAATGATTCATAGTTACATATAACACCCAGTGCTCATCACAGCATGTGCCCTCCTTAATACTCCTTAATACCCAGCACCCTGCTACCCCCTCCCCTCATCCCCTTCCCCTCTGAAACCCTCAGTTTGTTTTCCGGGGTCCAAGTCTCTCATGGTTCGTCTCCCTCTCTGATTTCTCCCCCTTCGGATTTCTCTCCCTTCTCCTGTGGTCCTCCATGCTATTGCTTATGTTCCACATATGAATAAAACCATATGATAATTGTCTGTCTCTGCTTGACTTACTTCACTTAGCATAAACCCCTCCAGTTCCATCCATGTCCATGCAAATGGTGGGTATTCATCCTTTCTGATGGCTGAGTAATATTCCATTGTATATATGGGCCACATTTTCTTTATCTATTCATCTGTTGAAGGGAATCTCGGCTCCTTCCACAGTTTGGCTATTGTGGACATTACTGCTGTGAACATTGGGGTGCATGTGCCCCTTCTTTTCACTACATCTGTATCTTTGGGGTAAATAGTAGTGCAATTGCTGGGTCATAGGGTAGCTCTATTCTTAACATCTTGAGGAACCTCCATACTGTTTTCCAGAGTGACTGTACCAGCTTGCATTCCCACCAACAGGGTAAGAGGGTTCCACTTTCTCCACATCCTCACCAACATTTGTTGTTTCCTGTTTTGTTAATTTTAGCCATTCTAGCTGGTGTAAGGTGATATCTCATTGTGGTTTTGATTTGTATTTCCCTGATAGTTAGTTATGTTGAGCATTTTTTCATGTGTCTGTTGGCCATTTGTATGTCTTCTTTGGAGAAGTGTCTGTTCATGTATTCTGCCCATTTTTTGACTGGGTTATTTGTTTTTTGGGTGTTGAGTTTGAGAAGTTCTTTATAGATCTTGGATATCAGCCCTTTACCTTTAATGCCATTTGCAAATATCTTCTCCCATTCTGTGGGCTGTCTCTTAGTTTCGTTGACTGTTTCCTTTGCTGTGCAGAAGCTTTTTATCTTGATAAGTCCCAAAAGTTCATCTTTGCTTTTGTTTCACTTGCCTTTGGAGACGTGTTTTGAAAGAAGTTGCTATGGCTGAGGTCACAGAGGTTACTGCCTATGTTCTCCTCTAGGATTTTGATGGATTCCTGTCTCACATTGAGGTCTTTCATCCATTTGAGTTTATCTTTGTGTATGGTGTAAGGGAATGGTCCAGTTTCATTCTTCTATAATCTCAGTCTTTGGGTATTGGCTGAGACTATCTTTCCCTTTTTAAAAAAGATTTTATTTTTAAGTAATCTCTACACCCAACATGGGGCTTGAACTCAAAACCCTGAGATGAAGAGTTGCTCACTCCACTGACTGAGCCAGCCAGGCGCCCCAGATATTTTTATCTTTCCAATTTCTATGCCACTTGCTTCAAGCAGTGTATGAAGCAATGTAGGTGAGGGCTCGTGGGCTCACCGACCTGTGGGCTGGGGGCTACTGGGCATGGAGCCGGGTGCCTGCTGCAGTGGGTCTAAAGAAATCCTTCATGAAGAAGAATGATCTTAAAGAACATAATGGATTCAGAAGCTCATGAAAAGAGGCTGCCAATCCTAACATCTTCACAACAAGATCTATCACCTCAGATTGCCAATGTTGGTGAAATGAAGCATTATCATTATTTGGCTACTGTGCAGCTTTCAACAATGGAGCGATCACATTTCCCCTTCAGAAGGTCCTTTGTTGGCAGCAGCTGTATGGAATTAAAACCTAGGAGGCAGTGCTTCAGTTGAGGAGGGATGACTTCCGAGACGTGTGGAATCCTTTCTCCCACTGATGCAGAAGACAACTACACTGGCACTTAGGTTTGGTCTGTGTGAGGGCTTAACTTGCCTTCTCTGAAAGTGGATCAGGACCCCTGAGTTTGCAAACTGTACTGTGGCAGCAGTACTTGCAGGGACAGCAGAAGCAATTTTCACTTCATTGAAAAGAGTTCTACCTCTTAATGATTGTGTTATGGAAGTTTTCAGAGGAGGTAACCCCATCTGACTCTTGGTTCTGTGCAGCTTATAGTGACTTTATATAGATCCTTTGATGCCTATTTTTAATGCAAATGTTTCTAAAACTTTATTGTCTTCTTGCCTGCTCCAGCAATTTTTAGATTTTGGGCCAGTGGTGGTTAGAATCCAGTGCTCTCACTACTGTGGGCAAGCAGTGCAGTAATCTTAAAGGCAGCTGGATATTGTGAAGAGTAATGGCTGAAGTCAAGCAGTTCTATGCTACATGCTAGCCTTGCTCCTCCCCATCTGTATTAGTCAAGGGTCTCCAGAGAAACAGAGTCAATAGGATCTATCTATCTGTCTGTCTGTCTGTCCATCCGTCCATCCATCCATCCATCCATCCACCCATCCATCTATTCATCCGTCCATCCTTTTTGATTTATTATGAGGCATTGGCTCACAATCTGCCATCTGCAAGCCAGAGACCCAAGAAAGCCAGGGTATAATTCTAAAAGCCTGAGAACCCCAGTCAATGGTGTACATCCCACTCCAAAATCAGGAGAAGACAGAAGTCCCAACTCAAGCTGGCAGCTGGGAAGGGGGCAAATCCTTCCTCCCTCTGTGTTGTTTTTTTTTTTTTTTTTTCTATTCAGTCCCTCAAAAGATTGATTGATGCCCACCCACATCAGGGAGGGGAATTTACTTCCCAGAGTCCACCCATTAAAATACTGTTCTCATTGGGAAACACCCCTTATAGTTGTACCCAGAAATAGTGTTTAATCTGGGCACCCCAATGGCCCAGTCAAGATGACACAAAATTAACCTTCACAGAAGCCGAGTGACTGTTAGGAAACTTACTACTGCTTTGTACCTCAGTTTTTTTCACTGAAAATGCAGAGATAACAGCTACTTTGTTATACTATCCTAAGGATCAGAGACAGTTTATTCAAAGTGCTTAACACAAGGTTTGAAATTTATTTCTTTTCAATAGGTTTTTGTGAAGGGGGTCAATCAATGAAAATAATTTTGTTAAAAAACAGCACATACTTATTATAGAAAATTTGGGACAAACACAAAGAAGAAAATAAAAATCTGATAATCCTAACACTGTTAATCTTTTAGTGGATAATATTTTCCCATTTATATCTTCAGTATACATTAGTGTAAATCTTTCAATAATTAAGTTTCCTTCTAGTGTGTCAACTTTAAGGATTGCACAGCATTTTGTTGTTTGGGTACGCTATAATTTAATTAATCATTTATTGTGTGTATGTTTTGCTACTACAGACATCCTTGTATATGCGTTTTTGTGCATATGCATAGTTATTTACTTGGGATAAACTCCTAGAAATTGAATTGCTGGGTCAAAAATTGTGCACCTTTTAAAGGTATTTGATATAACTTGCTTAATTGTCTTGCCAATGCTGCATCAGTAGACACTCTCACCAGGAATGTATGGCAGTGGCCATTTTTCCTTACCCTTTCCCAAAAGTGGCATGTTATCTGACTTTGCCTTTAAAAGCTGTTAGTGAGATTAAAATTTGTTTATTGATCTTTTGTGTGTTGCTTTTTTTCTTTTTTGAATTGTTTTAGTGTGTCCTTAAAATTAAAAAAAAAACCTTCATTTTTTAAGAGTCATTTTAAGTTCTCAGCAAAATTGAGTGAAAGTTGCTGAGATTTCCCGTATATCTCCTGCCCTTACACATACATAGCCTCCCTGATTATCAGCATCACTCAACAGAGTGGTACATTTTTTGTAATTGGTGAACCTACATTGACATATCGTCATCACCCAATGTCCATAGTTTGACTTAGGGTTCACTCTTGGTGTTGTATATTCTATAGGTTTGGACACATGTATAATGGCACGTATTATGTTATAATCATTATAATATCATACAGAGTATTTTCACTGCCCTAAAAATCCCCTGTGCTCCACCTATCCATCCTTTCCTTCCTTCTGACCTCTGGCAACCACTGATCTTTTTGCTGTCTCCATAGAGTTGACTTTTTCAGAATGTCACATAATTAGAATCAAACAATATGGAGCCTTTTCGGTTTGACTTCTTTCACTTAGTAATATGTATTTAAGGTTCCTCCATTTCTTTTCATGGCCTCATAGATCATTTCTTTTTAGCAATGAATAATATTCATTGTCTGGACATACCACAATTTATTTATCCATTTACCTACTGAAGGGCATCTTGGTTGCTTCCAAGTTTTGGCAATTATAAATAAAGCTGCTATAAACATCCGTGTGCAGGTTTCTGTGTGGAAATAAGTTTTCAGCTTCTTATGGTAAATACCAAGGAGCGTGATTGCCAGATTGCATGCTAAGAATATGTTTAGTTTTGTAAGAAACTGCCAAACTGTCTTTTATAGTGGTTGTACCATTTTGCATTCCCACCAGCTGTGTATGAGAGTTCTTATTGTTCCACATCCTTACCAGCACTGGTGTTGTCAGCATTCTAGATTTTGGCCATACTAATAGGTGTATAATCATATTTCATTGTGGTTTGAATTTGCATTTTCCTGATGACATATGATATGGAGCATCTTTCATATGCTTATTTGCCATCTGTATATCTTCTTTGGTGAGGTGTCTGTTATGGTCTTTGACCCACTTTTTAATCAACTTATTGTTGAGTGTTAAGAGATCTTTGAGTTTTGGATGGATGACAGTCCTTTATCAAATGTTTTTTGCAAATATTTTCTCCCAGTTTGTGGATTGACTTCTAAGTTTCTTTTTTTTTTTTTTTTAATTCTTATGTTAATCCCCATACATTACATCATTAGTTTTAGATGAAGTGTTCCATGATTCATTGTTTGTGCATAACACCCAGTGCTCCATGCAGAATGTGCCCTCCTCAATACCCACCACCAGGCTAACCCATCCTCCCACCCCCCTCCCCTCTAGAACCCTGTTTGTTTTTCAGAGTCCATCGTCTCTCATGGTTCGTCTACCTCTCCGATTTCCCCCGCTTCATTCTTCCCCTCCCGCTACCTTCTTCTTCTTTTTTTTTTTTTTTCTTAACATATATTGCATTATTTGTTTCAGAGGTACAGATCTGAGATTCAACAGTCTTGCACAATTCACAGCGCTTACCAGAGCACATACCCTCCCCAGTGTCTATCACCCAGTCACCCCATCCTTCCCACCCCACCCCCCACTCCAGCAACCCTCAGTTTGTTTCCTGAGATTAAGAATTCCTCATATCAGTGAGATCATATGATACATGTCTTTCTCTGTTTGACTTATTTCGCTCAACATAATACCCTCCAGTTCCATCCACGTCGTTGCAAATGGCAAGATCTCATTCCTTTTGATGGCTGCATAATATTCCATTGTATATATATACCACGTCTTCTTTATCCATTCATCTGTTGATGGACATCTTGGCTCTTTCCACAGTTTGGCTATTGTGGACATTGCTGCTATAAACATCGGGGTGCATGTACCCCTTCGGATCCCTACTTTTGTATCTTTGGGGTAAATACCCAGTAGTGCAATTGCTGGATCGTATGGTAGCTCTATTTTCAACTTTTTGAGGAACCTCCATACAGTTTTCCAGAGTGGCTGCACCACCTTGCATTCCCACCAACAGTGTAGGAGGGTTCCCCTTTCTCCGCATCCCCGCCAACATCTGTCGTTTCCTGACTTGTTAATTTTAGCCATTCTGACTGGTGTGAGGTGGTATCTCATTGAGGTTTTGATTTGGATTTCCCTCATGCCGAGCGATATTGAGCACTTTTTCATGTGTCTGTTGGCCATTTGGATGTCTTCTTTGGAAAAATGTCTGTTCATGTCTTCTGCCCATTTCTTGATTGGATTCTTTGTTCTTTGGGTGTTGAGTTTGATGAGTTCTTTATAGATTTTGGATACTAGCCCTTTATCTGATATGTCATTTGCAAATATCTTCTCCCATTCTGTTGGTTGTCTTTTGGTTTTGTTGACTGTTTCCTTTGCTTTGCAAAAGCTTTTTATCTTGATGAATAGTTCATTTTTGCCCTTGCCTCCCTTGCCTTTGGCGATGTTTCTAGGAAGAAGTTGCTTCGGCTGAGGTCAAAGAGGTTGCTGCCTGTGTTCTCCTTTAGGATTTTGATGGACTCCTGTCTCACATTGAGGTCTTTCAACCATTTGGAGTCTATTTTTGTGTGTGGTGTAAGGAAATGGTCCAGTTTCATTCTTCTGCATGTGGCTATCCAATTTTCCCAACACCATTTGTTGAAGAGACTGTCTTTGTTCCATTGGACATTCTTTCCTGCTTTGTCAAAGATGAGTTGACCATAGAGTTGAGGGTCCATTTCTGGGCTCTCTATTCTGTTCCATTGATCTATGTGTCTGTTTTTGTGCCAGTACCATGCTGTCTTGATGATGACAGCTTTGTAATAGAGCTGGAAGTCCGGAATTGTGATGCCGCCGGCTTTGCTTTTCTTTTTCAACATTCCTCTGGCTATGCGGGGTCTTTTCTGGTTCCATACAAATTTTAGGATTATTTGTTCCATTTCTTTGAAAAAAGTGGATGGTATTTTGATGGGGATTGCATTGAATGTGTAGATTGCTCTAGGTAGCATTGACATCTTCACAATATTTGTTCTTCCAATCCATGAGCATGGAACGTTTTTCCATTTCTTTGTGTCTTCCTCAATTTCTTTCATGAGTATTTTATAGTTTTCTGAGTACAGATCCTTTGTCTCTTTGGTTAAATTTATTCCTAGGTATCTTATGGTTTTGGGTGCAATTGTAAATGGGATCGACTCCTTAATTTCTCTTTCTTCTGTCTTGTTGTTGGTGTATAGGAATGCCACTGACTTCTGTGCATTGATTTTATATCCTGCCACTTTACTGAATTCCTGTATGAGTTCTAGCAGTTTTGGGGTGGAGTCTTTTGGGTTTTCCACATAAAGTATCATATCATCTGCAAAGAGTGAGAGTTTGACTTCTTCCTTGCCAATTTGGATGCCTTTGATTTCTTTTTGTTGTCTGATTGCTGTGGCTAGGACTTCCAATACTATGTTGAATAGCAGTGGTGATAGTGGACATCCCTGCCGCGTTCCTGACCTTAGGGGGAAAGCTCTCAGTTTTTCCCCATTGAGAATGATATTCGCTGTAGGTTTTTCATAGATGGCTTTTATGATATTGAGGTATGTACCCTCTATCTCTATACTCTGAAGAGTTTTGATCAAGAAAGGATGCTGTACTTTGTCAAATGCTTTTTCTGCATCTATTGAGAGGATCATATGATTCTTGTTCTTTCTTTTGTTAATGTATTGCATCACATTGATTGATTTGTGGATGTTGAACCAACCTTGCAGCCCAGGGATAAATCCCACTTGGTCATGGTGAATAATTCTTTTAATGTACTGTTGGATCCTATTGGCTAGTATTTTGGTGAGAATTTTTGCATCCATGTTCATCAGGGATATTGGTCTGTAATTCTCCTTTTTGATGGGGTCTTTGTCTGGTTTTGGGATCAAGGTAATGCTGGCCTCATAAAATGAGTTTGGAAGTTTTCCTTCCATTTCTATTTTTTGGAACAGTTTCAGAAGAATAGGTATTAATTCTTCTTGAAATGTTTGGTAGAATTCCCCTGGGAAGCCATCTGGCCCTGGGCTTTTGTTTTTTGGGAGATTTTTGATGACTGCTTCAATTTCCTTAGTGGTTATAGGTCTGTTCAGGTTTTCTATTTCATCCTGGTTCAGTTTTGGTAGTTGGTACATCTCTAGGAATGCATCCATTTCTTCCAGGTTATTTAATTTGCTGGCATAGAGTTGCTCATAATATGTTCTTATAATTGTTTGTATTTCTTTGATGTTGGTTGTGATCTCTCCTCTTTCATTCATGATTTTGTTGATTTGGGTCATTTTTCTTTTTGATAAGTCTGGCCAGGGGTTTATCAATCTTGTTAATTCTTTCAAAGAACCAGCTCCTAGTTTCGTTGATCTGTTCTACTGTTCTTTTAGTTTCTATTTCATTGATTTCTGCTCTGATCTTGATTATTTCTCTTCTCCTGCTGGG
Organism: Neomonachus schauinslandi; assembly: GCF_002201575.2. NCBI lineage: Eukaryota > Metazoa > Chordata > Mammalia > Carnivora > Phocidae > Neomonachus > Neomonachus schauinslandi. Next base: position 63,936,263 of record NC_058406.1, read on the forward strand.
TTTAGGCTTTATTTGCTGTTCTTTCTCCAGCTCCTTTAGGTGTAGGGTTAGGTTGTATACTTGAGACCTTTCTTGCTTCTTGAGAAAGGCTTGTATTGCTATATACTTTCCTCTTAGGACTGCCTTTGCTGCATCCCAAAGATTTTGAATAGTTGTGTTTTCATTTTCATTGGTTTCCATGTATTTTTTTAATTCTTCTTTAATTTCCTGGTTGACCCATTCGTTCTTCAGTAGGATGCTCTTTAGCCTCCATGTATTTGAGTGCTTTCTGACTTTTGTCTTGTGATTGAGCTCTAGTTTCAAAGCATTGTGGTCTGAAAATAGGCAGGGAATGATTCCAGTCTTTTGGTACCGGTTGAGACCTGATTTATGACCTAGGATGTGATCTATTCTGGAGAATGTTCCATGGGCACTAGAGAAGAATGTGTATTCCGTTGCTTTGGGGTGGAATGTTCTGAATAGGTCTGTAAAGTCCATTTGGTCCAGTGTGTCATTTAAAGTCTTTATTTCCTTGTTGATCTTTTGCTTAGACGATCTGTCCATTTCAGTGAGGGGGGTGTTAAAGTCCCCCACTATGATTGTATTGTTGTCGATGTGTTTCTTTGCTTTTGTTATTAATTGGCTTATATAATTGGCTGCTCCCATGTTAGGGGCATAGATATTTACAATTGTTAGATCTTCTTGTTGGATAGATCCTTTAAGTAGGATATAGTGTCCTTCCTCATCTCTTATTACAGTCTTTGGTTTAAAATCTAATTTGTCTGATATAAGGATTGCCACCCCAGCTTTCTTTTGGTGTCCATTAGCATGGTAAATGGCTTTCCACCCCCTCACTTTCAATCTGGGGCTGTCTTTGGGTCGAAAATGAGTCTCTTGCAGACAGCATATTGATGGGTCTTGTTTTGTAATCCAGTCTGACAGCCTGTGTCTTTTGATTGGGGCATTGAGCCCATTTACATTCAGGGTAACTATTGAAAGATAGGAATTTAGTGCCATTGTATTGCCTGTAAGGTGACTGTTACCATATATTGTCTGTGTTCCTTTCTGGTCTATGTTGCTTTTAGGCTCTCTCTTTGCTTAGAGGACCCCTTTCAAGATTTCCTGTAGGGCTGGTTTTGTGTTTGCAAATTCCTTTAGTTTTTGTTTGTCCTGGAAGCTTTTTATCTCTCCTTCAATTTTCAATGACAGCCTAGCTGGATATAGTATTCTTGGCTGCATATTTTTCTCATTTAGTGCTCTGAATATATCCTGCCAGTCCTTTCTGGCCTGCCAGGTCTCTGTGGATAGGTCTGTTGCCAGTCTAATGTTTCTACCCTTGTAGGTTACATATCTCTTCTCCCGAGCTGCTTTCAGGATTTTCTCTTTGTCTATGAGACTCGTAAGTTTTACTATTAGATGTCGGGGTGTTGACCTATTTTTATTGATTTTGAGAGGGGTTCTCTGTGCTTCTTGGATTTTCATGCCTGTTTCCTTCCCCAAATTAGGGAAGTTCTCTGCTATAATTTGCTCCATTATACCTTCTGCCCCTCTCTCTCTTTCTTCTTCTTCTGGGATCCCAATTATTCTAATGTTGTTTCGTCTTATGGTATCGCTTATCTCTCGAATTCTGCCCTCGTGATCCAGTAGTTGTTTATCTCTCTTTTTCTCAGCTTCTTTATTTTCCATCATTTCATCTTCTATATTACTGATTCTCTCTTCTGCCTCATTTATTCTAGCAGTTAGCGCCCCCATTTTTGATTGCACCTCATTAATAGTCTTTTTGATTTCTACTTGGTTGGATTTTAGTTCTTTTACTTCTCCAGAAAGGGTTTCTCTAATAACTTCCATACTTTTTTCAAGCCCAGCTAGTATCTTTAAAGTGATGATTCTGAACTCTAGATCTGACATCGTACTAATGTCCGTATTGAGTAGGTCCCTGGCAGTCGGTACTACCTCTTGTTCTTTTTGTTGAGGTGATTTTTTCCGTCTTGTCATTTTGTGCAGAGGAGAATAGATTAATGAGAGAACAAAATGCTAGCAGAGTAACAACGTCCCCAGAAAATATACTCTAAACAAATCAGAAAAAACCTGAAGCAGTGGGAAAAGAAAGGGAAAGTGAGAAAAAAGAAAAAGAAAAAAAAGAAAAAGATAAAGATAAAAACAAAAACAAACAAAACAAAACAACAACAACAAAAAAACCAGAATGTGATCAAATATGATCAGGCTGGTATATAGATCCGTGCCACACACTAGATTTGGGGTGTATTTTGGTCTTTTAGAAGAAAGTGCCTCCCAAAATTTTAAAGAAAGAAAAACTTATATATGTACAAAAATAAGGGCTGATATGATGAAGGGATGGAATATGACTGTAAAGATGGAAATTATAAAAAATTTTATAAAAGGAATTGATAAGAAGTTGTTTGAAAAAAGAAAGAAGAGGATTTAAAAAAAGAAAAAAAAAAGGGAGAGGATGTGATCAGGCAGGGGAATAGAAAACACCATATACTAGAGATTTAGGGTATATTTTGATCTGTTAGAAGAAACTATCTCAAAATTTTAAAGAGAGAACAACTTATATATATAAGCCAAAAATACGGGTAACTACTATGAAGGGATAGAATATGACTCTAAAAATGAAAAATAAAATTTTTTTTTTTTTTTAAAAAAAGGGATTGATAAGATGTTGGTTGAAAAAGGGAAAAAGAAAAATTCAAAAAGAAAAAAAAAAGAAAGAAAGTTAAAAAAAATTAACTTTGAAAGACTAAAGAATCATGGTAAAAAAGCCATGAATTCTATGTGCAGTATTTCCCTAGCGCTGGAGTTCTTCCGTTCTCATTGATCGGTAAACTTGGTCTTGGCCGGCTGTTCTCGCTGATCTTCTGGGGGAGGGGCCTGTTGCCGTGGTTTCCAAATGTCTCTGCCGGAGGCGGAAGTGCCCCGCCCTTGCCCCTCCCGGCTAAGTAATCTGCTCAGGTTTGCTCTCCGGGGCTTTTGTTCCCTGCGAGCTTTCCGTACAGCTTTGGAGGCGGAGAGTGAAAATTGCGGCCTCCCAATCTCCGCCGCAGAGGAGCCGAGAACTCGGGGCCCCGCTTCTCAGTGAGACCCCAGAGAAAAGCAGTCAGTCACTCCCGTCTCCCCGGTCTCTGGCCGCACTCCGTGCTCACCCGGCCTGTGACCGCGCATTTCTATCTCTGGCACCCGACCCCGGGTGGAGTCTCCAAACCCAGCAGATCCCTGCGGCGCACTCCCGCGCGGCTCCTCCCGGGGGAGGAAGGTGAGTCTCCCCGGATCTGCCGCCTGTTGGGTCCCTGCTGGAGGAGCAGTGGCCCGACTGTGCCGCGGATCTCGGTTTATGGCAACCCCGAGCTGAGAGCCCGCGCCTGGGGTCCGCCTCTGCAGCCGGCTTCCCTGCTCCGATACCTGGGAGCTCTGCTACACTCAGGCACCCCCGGTCTTTCTGTGACCCGTGGGTCCTGAGACCACACTGTCCCCGAGGGTTGTACCTCTCGCTTAGCCACCAGAGTGACGTCCCTCGGCGGAGCAGACTTTTAAAAGTTCCGATTTTGTGCTCCGCGGCTCTATCACTTGCCAGAAGCGGCCGCCGGAGGCCCCTCCCCCGCCGTCTATCCTCCCGAATATCGCCTCGGATTCACTTCTCCGCACGTCCTACCTTCCGGAAAGTGGTCGCTTTTCTGATGAGAGAGTTGTTGCTCTTCTTTTCTTCGATCTCCTGTTGAGTTTGTAGGTGTTCAGAGTGGTTTGATCCCTATCCAGCTGAATTCCTGAGAGGAGACGAAATCCAGGTCTCCTACTCCTCCCGACTTCTAAGTTTCTTGACATTGCCTTTTGTAGAGCAGAAGTTTTTAATTTCAATGAAGTCCAGCTTATCATTTTTTCATTCATGGATCATGCTTTTAGAGTTGTATCTAAAAAGTCAACACCATATCCAAGGTGAGCTCCTTAAGGGCAAGGGCTGTGTTCTCTGTACTCTACAACTCTGAAACCCCAGTATAAGCACAATGTCACACATTTGGAACACAACCAGTGTTCCAAAACTGTTCATTAAATCAACAGAAACAAGGTTCTCATGTGGTAGGTCCAAGAGTACTGTTTATAAAGTGTTTTAAGAGCAGTGTGGATTAAACAAATATTTGTGAGCTTATCTGGGAATCAAACCTTCAGGTGCAACATGCTTCTGGAGGAAAGAACGCTGGGATGTTCATGTTTATTTTCAGCACTAAAACGTTAGTTTTGCTCCCAAATTCTGAAGGATCCATTGTATTCTTCTGAGATTGGCACAATTCCTCCTGGATTCAGTGGAAATCATATGCCCATGGGAGAGAATCTGGCTGCATTTGAATAGAAGATGTTGGAACAACACTAATAAATCTCAGTGTGGAAACAGTTTGCATGTGCAATAGCTTATTCCCATAATTCAGAGTTTCCTGAGTGACTGAGAGTCTGCAAAGGTAGAGCACATCCCGCGATCATTTCCGCACAGTGCTGAGCTATTGCCAAACTCTGACCCTTTAAATGTCTCATACAATACACGGAGAGTTTGTGAAACAATGCTATTCAATTTGCTGTATCATTTCACAATATTAATTGTGATTCCTAATATAGGGGGGATACTGAGAATGTGCAGTTGGCTCACAGTCTAATGAAGAACACCCTTAATTTTCATTCCTCCTGAGTGTGAATTTTTCCGCACTGATGCAGCACTAGTGGGTTCAATTTAATAAAAGCTTTCCAGAATCTTTCTTGCTGAGGAGTGAATCACTGCATTTTCTGGTAAATTATGGGAGGAACATACATGCATTTTCAAGTTTGCTGTGTGCAATGTGATATGTTGTAAGACAATCACGTGAGATTTTTCAGAAGTAGTTTGGTTTCTTTTCTAGCTCCTAAAATCTGTCTTCAACATATATTTTGAATCTCATTTCTTGCTCTCACTTTTGTACTTTGCACTTCAGTGACAGTATTTGGCATGCCCCTGAAAGCATCATACACAGTGACTGCATCAAAATTATATAGAAGAGGCTTAGGGTAGGCAATCTGGTTGGAATAAGGAACTAGATCTTTACCTTGGAGTTTCATTTACATAGCAGACTCACTGTTTATATGTGGAAGAATATGATCTTTGGTCCGAGCTGCCATAATCTCTTGTTGAGATGTTGCAATAACCTTCTAACTGATCCCCCTACTTACATTTTTGCTTTTATAGTCTATCTCCAATATATCTTTTGAGCCTGGTCTCTTATTCTCACAGAGTTGACTAAGTGGTCTTGTTAACGTAGAAGTCAGATCATGTCATTCCTTTGCAGAAAATCCTCTGATAGCTTCCCATTTTCACTCCCAATAAAAGCCAAACTCCTTACAATGGCCAGAAAGGTCCTATGCTACCAGGACTGCTGTTCCCTCTCAGTACTTTACTTCTCTTGCTTACCCTGGCCTCCTGGCTGTTCTTTGAGCAGGCCTAAATGTTCATAGCTTTTTCATGGGCTTATTGTCTGGACTGCATGTCTTCTGGACACCCACATGATACCTTCCCCCTCTGTCATCTGCTTCAACACCTTACTCATCTCACTTGCTGTCTCTACTCCATTTGACATTGCTTATTTTCCCCCCCACTTCTCGAAACTATTCTCTTGGCTCCTGGACACTACATCCTCCTGGAATTATTCATACCTGTTTGACCATTCATTTTTGGTCTCTTTAATGGGTGGCTCCTCGTTTGTCTCCCCTTTCACTGCCAGGTGTTCACTTCCAATCCCTGGTAATTCTTGTCACCTGTTATTTTCCTGAGCAATATTATCCTCTCTGAGGTTTTTATTTTTAAAATTTTCTTATTTTAATTCCAGGTAGTTAACATACAGTGTTTAATTAGTTTCAGGTGTACAATATAGTGATTCAGCAATTCTATACACGACTCAGTGCTCATCCTGATAAATGTACTCTTAATCCCCTTCAGCTCTTTCACCCATCCCCCCAGCCAGCTCCCCTCTGATAACTGTCAGTTTGTTCTCCATAGTTAAGAATCTGTTTCTCTCTAAGGTTTTTATTTACCATTTTTATGCTCATAAACTCCCTAATCCCTTTCTTAAGCCCAGCTCTCTCTCTTGAGATTCAGATACATAGGTCTTGCTATCTGCTGAACATCACCATCTAGATGTCTCATGGGCACCTCAAAATCAGCATGTTTAAAAGGAAGTCATCTTCTTCATTCAGTGTTTCCCATCTCAGTAGGTAGTATCATCTAGGTAGCCAGTATTCTTGACTCCTCTCTCCCCTTCCTTCCTCACAGCCAAACATCAAATTCTGTTGACTGTATCTCTCCAATAGTTCTTAGATTTGTTCCTTCTTTTTCAAACTTCTTACCTATAATGGGTTCAATAGTGGTCCCAAAAATATATGTAGTTTGGTTTCTTTTCTAGCTCCCAAAATCCAAATCTCTGGAACCTTTGAATGTTACCTTATATGGAAAAAGAGTATTTGCATATGTAATTAAATAAAGGATCTTGTGATGATATCATCCTGATTATCTGGGTGGACTCCAGATCCAATGGCAAGTGTTCTAATAAGAGAAGGGCTGGAGGAGAACTGTGACAAAAGAGGAGAAGACACGGACACGTGGAGATGAAGGCAATATGAAAGTGAAGGCAGAGGCACCTGGGAGGCTCAGTTGGGAAAGTGTCTGCCTTCAGCTCAGGTCATGATCCTGGGGTCCAGGATCAAAGCCCAACATCATGCTCTGTGTTCAGCAGGGACCCTACTTCTCCCTCTGCCTGCAGCTCCCCCTGCTTGTGCTCTTCCTCTCTGTCCAATAAAAAAAATAAAATCTTAAAAAAAAAAAAAGAAAGTGAAGGCTGCAGATTGGAGGCATGTGGTCATAAGTCAAAGAGGTCAAGAAATAATGATGACCACAAAAAGCAGGAAGAGGCAAGGAAAGATTTTGGATTTACAGTTTCCAGAAATGGGAGGCTGTAAAAGAATAAATTTCTGTTGTTTTTAGCCACCCAGTTTGTGGTAAATTATTGTGGCTGCCATAGGAAATTAATACGCTACCTTAGCCAGTTCAGATCTTTGCAGTCTGTCTTGGATTAGTGTGATAGCTTCCTCATGGTCTCTCTGCCTCTGGTCTTAGCCTTCCTCAGTTGTATTTTCACTGTGTAGCCAGAGTACTTATACTCAAGGCTCGATTTGGCCTTGTCCTTTTCATGTTTCAGTCTGTCTCATTCCCCTGCACCTGTCACAGACTCCTCTGTAGTTTTAACACTTGTTCAGTCTGCACCGCTGTGCCCCATTGTCTTTTTATTCCATTGGTCCTATAGACCCTCACACTTGGATCAATCCTGCCACCAAGTGTGTCTACTTCTATATTAGACTATTGGAAAAATTCATATAATTTTGTGGATTTTTGCTGCTATATTTTTGTGGTCTCCAATCTCAGACAGGCCTTCAAAACTTTTTGATAATCTGGTCAGCTCCCTCTCCTGATGGTTCCCAGTGACTCTTCTAAAACTTCATCATTGCCCTCAAATCTCTTTTGCTTTGTTTTGTTTTGCTCATGTCCCTCCCGCACCCCCAAACTAATGGATAAGCTTACCTTGCCTTTCATGAGAGAAACTTCATGGTTCTCATAATAATATCCCTCAGCTTCCTGTCCCATCCCCATCAAGTTTCATAGCATTATCTCAGCTTTCTTCCAGTTTCTGAGAAAGACATATCCCCTCATTCTTGTGCTGGTGATTTTTTCTATTCTTAAAACAACAACAACAACAACAACAAACCATATCCAGGACTCAATTTATTATTTCCTCTTTGATTATATTTTTAGCTATTTCTATGGGCTCCTTCTCTAGTGCTGGTAAACATACAGGCATATTTCATGTTTTAAACAAACCAAGTCCTCAACACTTTAAAAATTATGTGAGCTGACTTGATAAAGTAAGAAAAGTTTTATAGGGATAAAATAAGTTGTCTTAAAAAAAATAGTACACCCTCAGCCAAGGCTTTGAAAAGAGCTCTGAACTTTTTTTTTGTTTTTGTTCCATTTTATCCAAAGAGGAAAAGAGACAAATTAAAGGACTATATTAAATGCCTGCCCATGTTACCAGCTATTTGCTAATAATAACTTTTCTTCTCTTGTGGCTGGAAGGAAGGATAAATTACTTTGCTTCCATCAACAATTCCCACCCTTGCAGTCCTGATTTACTCAGCACTGGCCCCTACTAGCACTGTCTGCTACTGTCTATTAAGGAGTTTGTCACCTGCCTCATGGGGTAGTGGGAGTGCGGAAGAGCCCTGAAAGGAAGAGATGCCTCAGCAGAAACTTAAAAAGAAGAAGTAGGAATTTTCCACACAGTGACAGGGAGGCAGGAGGGTCGGAGTGAGACAGTCAGAGAAGGAGCTGTGGATGATGGAAGCGGAGGTTGGGGTAAGGCCATAGGTGGACAAAGTCATGAACCAAAGAAAGAGGGTAGCCTCTGGAAGCTGGGAAGCAAGTAACAGATTATCTTCTAAAGCTTCCTGAAGGAAAATAGTCCTGCTGATACTCTAATTTTAGCCCTGAGTGACCCTTTTTTAGTCTTCTCCAGAACTGTAAGATAGTACATTTATGATGTTTTAAGCCACTAAGTTTGTGGTAATTTGTTAAAGCAGTAATAGGAAACCAAAATGTTGGGCTTTTAGTTAGAACACAGTATGAATTTCCTTTTTTAAACCTAGAGCTTAGTGACAAGTTGTTTTAGATCTTATCCAGGGAGCTCTGTCATTTTAAGATGCTATGACAGGCTCACCAAAGCAGCTGAGGGCTTACTTACCCCAAAGCCACCAAGACTGACTCATTGTCTTATGGACTTTCTCTTGGACTACTCTCTTCCCACCTTCTTTACTTGCCTTCATGTTCTCTGGCCACCATGTTGCCCAATCACTTGTCCTGACCTGCACCCAGGCTTATGAGTTACTTTCTTGCTATGACTTAGTTAATAAGCCTTAGAATTCTCAGCTTCTCCACTTGGTTTAAATGTAAGCACATATTAGTCCTTTCTGGCTTAATGCTCCTTGTCAATCTGAGAAGATAACTGGCTTTATGCATAAAGGTCCTCAACTCCTCGTACCCTATTGGGATCAACCAATCCAATCACTAGTTTAGGCAGTATTCAGATGCACACATTCCTGTTTCAATTTACAGTTGTGCCTGAGCATTTGACTGTGTTTGCTCATCTGTTCATTCGTTAAACAGTAATTTGTTGGACAACAACTCCATGCCAAAAATTGGGATAGAAACTAGGGATATATAGTTGAGATACAGTCTGCATCATTAAGGAGTTCATAGTCTAATGTGGAAGACAAACATAGAGATAATTATTAAAATGTGGTAAGGGCAGAGATGGAAATATGCATAGGCTGTCACTGATCTCAGAGAAGAGAAGCTTTTCTGGGGTAGTGGGAGTGGGGAAGAGTCCTGCAAGGAGGAGATGCCCTGGCAGAAACTTAAAAAGAAGTAGGAATTTTCCACATAGTGACAGGGAGGTGTGTGTGGAGGAGGGTGTGAATGGAGAACACATAGTGATAGGGTTCAGAATAAGAAGGGACAAATTAAGCAAAAGCATAGGGAAATAAGGGAGTGTGCAAAGAATAACAAGCAGTTGAATCTAATTGGAGTATTGAGTGTGAAGCAGAGAGTTGGAGTGGAGAAGGTTGGAGAATTGGCAGGGGCCAGACCTTGGAGGACCTTGCATGCTCTGGACGGAGCTTCAACCCTAGTATCTGGCTGTCTGTCTTTAGAGTGCATAAAAATTGTCCCTTCAAGTCATCAACAGTGTTCAAAAACCTGGGGATCAGCAGTGAGCGAGAAGACAAAGCTGCCTGATGCAGGTGAATTCATTGAAGGGCTCAACTTTTTTGCTTCCACGAAATGGATCTCAGATACTGGACTTTTCTAAATCCTGATCCAGGAGACTCAAACCATGAATAGCCCCACTGCGATGTTGTGATGCTCAAGAAAAACACTATTGCCATAACTTAGTGCTTTTCTACCCACATTTAGATGGCTCTTGCATGATTCAGAGGGAAACTTTGGGTGGGATATGGTTAGAAGCTGTTTGGGAAGTTCCCTTTGAAAGGTTGAGTAATATGAGAACAGCCATTCATAGATGAATAAAGAATGGGCATTGGAAGCTTCCTTTCCTTAATTCCTTCACTGGCTCCCAGCACCTTCCTGCCCCTGACACCCACTGCTTTCCAAGAAAATGGGGCTCAACCATTTAATCCTTACGTGGAAATTTGGGCTGAAGATACTTCTAATTCCTGAATAGCGCTAGATTCTCCACAGAACTTCCCAGATGCTAAATGATAGGCAAATTATTTAGGTCTTTTGATTCCAGGAGGCAGGGTAGTATAGCTGAAATAGCATAAAATGTGAAATCAGCCTTATCTGTGAATATTTACCTACTTTATACCAGGCATTGTGTTAGGTGCTCAGAAAATAAAGAATAAGACCCTGTGCCTGATTTCTGGAAGCTGACCTTCAAATGGAGGAGGCTGATCATTTTAATAACAATGTGGTAATGAAATGATAGAGCTCAGAGGATACTGTGGAGCAAGAGATGAGACATTTAGCCAAGCCTAGAGTGAAGGCTCACAAAGAGAGAAGTTCTTAGCTGGGACTTGAAGTTTGGGACGAAATTAACCGGGAAAAGAAAGTGAGGTTAGGGAACATTTTATTTCCCTCTTTTCTAATCTATGTTTCATTTCTTTTGTATCTTACCACAGAGTCCCTTTATGGTCTGTACACATCAGGTTTGTGGTCTGATAGAGTCACTGTTTACATATCTTCATTAAGTTCTTATTTGATTGGAATGAAAAGATCACTTATTTCTGGATCAGATGATCAAAATCAGCAGTTTACTAAGGGTTTCCTAATGGATCACATTCAAAGCAGAATACATTTATTTACAAGGACCTTGTCCTTTGAGGTGATACCCAAGCAGCCCATTAGCTTTGTTTGATGTCTCATCAGTACACAGGCGGTTGTTTGGGGATGCAATATGGGCAGCATGGAGAACCACAGATGTGGCCTATTCATGGACCAGTGTGACTGTTAGAGAATGAGTGGGCAGCTGACCTCGCTCAGTTCCTAGAGAATCACAAGCTCTCTCTTCCCCCTTCTTCCCCATGCCACACCCCTGCCCCCAGAGTGGTCTCTCTTTTTCTTTTGATGGTTATTAGCATACTTAACCCTTTTGAGAATCTGATGAAATCCAAGACTCTTTATTTAAGAAAACGCATGAGATCAGACAAAAGTGATTAATGAGTGCAGAGATTTTCCCCACCACCTCCCTGCCTCACAAATAGAATCCTCAGTCTAAGTGAGGTGATTTTTTTCTCCTCCTTCAAAGATTTCTTCTTGCAGAATAGAAACGAAGTTGTTCTACATGATAAAGTTCCTAGAGAGAAAGGGAAGAAGGGATGGGTAGAGAAGGAAATGCTTTAGGCAGTGGAGGGTTGGTGCTGGAGGAGTAGTTTTCCCTGCATTTTTGAGGGGAGAGGTTCTGGAATAACTGCAGAAAAAGAGTAAAATGGGCAGGAGAGCAAAAGGTATTTTTGTAAGTGCTTTTACACATTGTGAATTTGAGTGCCTTTGAGTAATAAGAGTAAAATATGGAGTTTCTTAATTATTTTTATTTACTTTTGCCATTGCACTGTGCTTCTTGGATGTGACAGGGCTTTGAGAGTAAATCACATTATGGGTACATATGCATCCTCACATGATTCCGTAAATACAACATTGAGGAAATTGTGGATCACCCAGCACCCAAGCCTAGCTGTAGGTATCCAGGTTAAGAATGTCTGCCTTGGTGTTTGGATTAATGAAATAATCTGCTAATTCATCTCACTATCACCACTTTCCCACATTTTTTCTATACTATAGTCAGATTGCTCTTAAAATATAAATTGGATTATGTAATTTTCTTGCTTAAATCCTTTTAATGGCTTGCCTATTTGCATTAATTTCATGGGCTGAATTGTGTTCCCACAAATTCACATGTTTAAGTCCTAACCCCCAGGACCTCAGAATGTGACTGTATTTGGAGATAGGGTCTTCAAGAAGTAATTAATTAAAATGATGTTGTTATGGGCCTAATCTAATATGACTGGTGCCCTTCTGGAGGGGAGATTAGGTCCAGAAGAAAGACACATAAAGACACAAGAAGAAGATGGTCATCTACAAGCCAAGGAGAGGACCTCGGAAGAGCCTTGCTGACAACCTTGCAGACATCTTGATCTTGGACTTCAAACCTCCAGAATTGTTTCTTTTTTTTTTTTTAATTTTTAAATTAACATATAATGTATTATTTGTTTCAGGGGTACAGGTCTGTGATTCATCAGTCTTACACGATTCACAGCGCTCATCATAGTACCTACTCTCCCCAATGTCCATCACCTAGCCACCCAATCCCTCCCACTCCCCTCCACTCCAGCAGCCACAATAAATTTCTGTTGTTTAAGCCACCCAGTCCTAGCAAACTAATGTAGTAAGTAAAATCCAAGCATTTTACAGTGTCTTACAAAGTTCTGTGTAAAATTTGATCCTGCCTAAATTCCTCTTGCTCCTTAAACTCTAACCATCATGGTCTTCTGATGACAGGACTTTAAAAAAATTATTTAATCTTCATGCTCATTGTTCCTTGTGTCTAAAGTCATAGTCCCCTCATTACCTTCCCACCCTCACCCCTCTGTGTGGCTAGCTCATTTGTATCTTTTGTCTCTCAGTTTAATTGTTACCTCTGACCATCTCTATCCTCCTGCCCCATTTATGTATGTATTTTGCTCATATGTATTTTTTACCTTAGTTTTTTGTTTGTTTTCTCCATAATAGTTAACCTAGCTTGAATTATTTTATTTTGTTTATCTCACTAGAATGTTAGCCCCATGAAGGCAGGAACTCATTTGGTCTTGTTCATCCTTTTTTTACCCCAGACCAAATGCTACCAATTGCTTCCATTTCTAAGTCCAATCAATACTCATACTGTTCACCTTACTTAACCACTCAGGAGCATCTAACAGGGTAAACTCTCTCCTTCCGGCCAAACCCTCTTCCTTGACTTCTGCTGCATCCATGCTTGCTTCCAACTCTGTGGCCATTCCTGACCTCCTTTTCTCCTTTCTCCTCATCTTCTTCTGGCTTGTAGCAGTTCTTTAAGACTTGATCCTAGCTAGATTCTGCCTTATTGTCAACTCTCTCTAATTTTTCCAAAATGCAAATGAATCACTGCCCATGTTAATATCTATAGCCTAGATTTTGTTGAAGTTAAGATGCTGGAGAAACTTCAACTTCAACATACCCAAGTCAGAATTTATAATCCTCTTTCCAAAGCCTGTTTCTCTTGCAGATTTTGTTGTGTTGGAGACTGGCACCACCATCCAACCAGCTGTGGAAATTACCTCACTCCTGTTTCCAGCCTGTGATTAAAATCCTTTTGGTGTTGCTGCCTAAATATCACTAAAGTGTTCCCATATATCTCTTTATCCCTGCTGCTCTTGCCAGGTCCAAGCTACTGACCTCTTTCCTGCACTGTTACTGCAATAGTCCCCTACCAGTCTCCTGGTATTAACTCTTGTTTGTGTCCTGTCTATTCTCCAATGCTACATCCAGAATTCTATTTCAAAAACACAAATCTAACCATTATCCTGTGTAAAAACTTTCAAAGGCTCCCCATTGCTCTTAGGATAACAACTAAAATTATCAACATGTCCTTCAGGCCCTCCATGTCTGTTTCACCCTGAGCTTCTTCCATCATTCATCTCCTTTTTGGTCACAACTGTTTTCATTGGTTCCTGAAATGGCTCATGCTCCCTCTTTTCTTAGGACCCTTCTCCTCATTCCTCCCATTCCCCTGCTCACCCCACCTCATACCACTTCACTTAGATCACTTCAACTTGTTCTTCAGATCTTTGCTCATCAGGTCCACTTCCTAAATTTACTTTCAATGCACAGAATGAAGGTTGTAGTGATATTTGAGTGATTAGAGAAAGTACCTATACTGGTTAGGCTAAGGATAGAATATTATGCACAACAAATAACCTCAAATCTAAGTGGCTTAAGAGAGCAAAAGTGTATTTCTCCTTCATGCTACATTTTCAGCACAGACTACCAGAGGAAGCTTTGCTTTCTATAGTCACTTAAGAACCCAGGCTGATGGAAGCTCTGTCAACATATGTTCCATGATCCCTCTGTCAGAGAGAGGGGAATGTGGGGGTGCGTGTCATGACTTTTAAAATTTTAGCCTAAGGATGTTACCTGTCCCTTCTATTCATATTTCAGTGGCCAAAGCAAGTCATACAGGTATACCTAATTTCAAAGGAGATAGAGACTATAATCCCACCGTATACTTGGAAAGAGAAAAGCTGGGAATATTCTGTGAACAACACTGTAACTTCCAAAGCAACCCTGCAGGTACTCAGAAAGAAGCTTCTATGAGTCAAGGTGTTGTTTTTCTTTTCTTTTTTCTCCCCATTGAAATCTGGGCAGCCTATTTAGACTCTAAGTTCTGTAAGGGCAGGGACTATGTTTTGGCCCTTTTTGTATTCCTAGTGCAGAGTGTCTGACATGTAGTAGGCAGTTACTAAACATTTACTGGCTGAGTGAACAAATGAATAAGTAAGAGCATTTAGTGATGGCTGGTTTTATTTTATTTTTTTTAGAAATAAGTAGACTGAGGTAGTTTTTCCAAGAACATACCCAAAGTCTCAATAATTAGTGTATTCTCTTCATTTGGAATGAAGAAGCCAGTGATCAAGTGTCTGGTCATCTTCTACTCTTTTTTTTGTATGCTTTGAATCAGACATTTTGAAAGGAGAGGATATTCTCCAGAATTCCTGCTGCCTTTATTTTCTGTTTTATTTATGAATTCTTTACTTTATACATGCCAAGGATATTTTAAGCTATTCACTATTATTTACTATTTGATTAAAAACATTTTCAAACATAGCTTTGCCCTTTTTCTGATTGATAAGATTTGAACTGATTCCTTTTCCAGAAGGATGGCTTCCATTTGAATGGGAAATGTAATCCAGATTTGAAAACAAACAAGTTAAAATGAACATTTTTTTTTTCTGGTTCCAGAAATCAGGGTTAAAAGAAGGAAATATGAGAAACACAAATGTTTCTGAAATTATATTGAACTGTATTTATTGTTGTTATTAAATGGGCTTCCCCTAGATATTTTCAAGTTGAAACCATCAAAAACAGGGTGAATGGCCAGAGATTAGGAGATGGTAGAGGTCTAAACCCTTTGCCAACAAGTTCTTTCCTGGCATAGAGCCTAAATGGGGCCAGCATGCTGGAGCCTCATAACCTTCACTTCCTTCATAGAACACTTTTGTATTCTTTGGTAAATGTGTTCAAGAAAGGGACTCTAGGGGCGCCTGGGTGGCTCAGTTGGTTAAGCGACTGCCTTCGGCTCAGGTCATGATCCTGGAGTCCCGGGATGGAGTCCCGCATCGGGCTCCCTGCTCGGCGGGGGGTCTGCTTCTCCCTCTGACCCTCTTCCCTCTTGTGCTGTCTCTCATTCTCTCTCTCAAATAAATAAAAAAAAACTTAAAAAAAAAAAAAAAAAAAAAAAAAAAAAAGAAAGGGACTCTAGCCCTTGTGTCACATGTTAACCAACTGGTAGTTACTGACCACCCCATCCCCAAATTTGGTCTCATTTTATTACTTAATTCCAGTGGTGTATTGGTAGCTTTGCTGCTCTAGGTGGTTACTGCACTTAAGTAAATCTTAAAGCTCAGTAGAAAACAGTCTGATTAAGACAAAGAGGATAAGTATCTTGTTCTTCTATTTGTCTTGCCCCAAAAGATCACAATTAAGAAATTATAAAATAGGTTCTTTGGAAATAGGCTGATCTAAATGGAACTATTGATGGGCAATTCAGTGCAATAAGAAAATCCAGTGGAGTTGTCATTCTAGATGTCCTGTTTGCCTTCAGGATGAAAAGTTTGGTTGTTAGTTTTCAACTTGAGAGTATATTTAGAATTTTGCTCCTGATGGCACAAGCTGACTAACATTACTATCATATGGGCTATTAGTGTTACATGGTCCATACATCCTGTTGGTAGGGGATAGAATTCTTTTAGTTCCTGGCATTTATCTGGTGTTAGGGGTATTTGGTTAGACCAATAATAAGCTCGTATCTCCTTGTATGATCATAAGCTGCCTCCTTGTTTGCCTTTCCCATCTGATTGGGAGATCTTTGAGGGCAAGAATGATATCTTCTGTGTTTTTCAATTTATTTATTTATTTTTTAGTTGTTGAAAGAACACATTTTATTTTTTAAAATTTATTTTATTTAAATTCAATTAATTAACATATGTTATCAGTTTCAGAGGTAGAGTTCAGTGATTCATCATTTGCCTTATAACACCTAGTGCTCATTACATCACACGCCTTCCTTAATGTCCATCACCCAGTTACCCCATCCCTCCACCCACCTCCCCTCCAGCAACCCTCAGTTCGTTTCCTATAATTAAGGGAAATTAACTATAATCAATTCCTTATGGTTTGTCTCCCTCTCTGATTTCATCTAGTTTTATTTTTCCCTCACTTCCCTTATGATCCTCTGTTTTGTTTCTTTTTTTTTTAAAGATTTTATTTATTTGAGAGAGAAAGAGAGAATGAGAGAGAGAGAGCACACGAGATGGGGGAGGGTCCGAGGGAGAAGCAAACTCCCTGCTGAGCAGGGAGCCCGATGTGGGACTCGATCCCGGGACTCCGAGACCATGACCTGAGCTGAAGGCAGTCGCTTAACCAACTGAGCCACCCAGGCGCCCTCTCTGTTTTGTTTCTCAAATTCCTCCTATCAGTGAGATCATATGATAATTGTCTTTCTCTGATTGACTTATTTTGCTTAGCATAATACCCCCTAGTTCTATCCACGTCTTTGCAAACGGTAAGATTTCATTTTTTTGATGGCTGAGTAGTATTCCACTGTATGTATATATACCACATCTTTATCCTTTCATCTGTTGATGGCACCTGTACCCCAGTGTTTATAGCAGCAACGTCCACAGTAGCCAAACTATGAAAAGAGCCCAGATGTCCATCGACAGTTCAATTGATTTTATTTTATTTATTTATTTTTAAAGATTTTATTTATTTATTCATGAGAGGGAGAGAAAGAGAGAGAGAGAGAGGGAGAGAGAGAAGCAGGCTTCCAAGGAGCAGGGAGCCTGATGCGGGACTCGATCCCAGGACCCTGGGACCATGACCTGAGACAAAGGCAGACGCTTAACCGTCTGAGCCACCCAGGCGCCCAGTTCAATTGATTTTAAATTGTAACTTGAAATGCTTCATGCAGCTGGGACTGTTCCTGGGTAACAATGATGCAGTGGGTTTAGGGACTGACCTAGTCAGAAGTTCTGGGTTTAGCTGCAAGAGGCCTTTTCCCTGGCCTGTGTGCCTCACCCCTTATCACACACTGCGTAACTGGGCCTTGGGCCATTAACACCTTGGCCCTTGGGCTTCTATCAGATGTGTTGCAGGGTATCTTGGCCTGTGGTGTCATTTTCATGATCTTTATAACCTCCTCCCTTCCTGACTATTCCTAACCTCTTGTGGGTACCGAATATATGCTTGATGAATGACCAACTGAGGGTGTGTGTGCATGCCTGAAATACCTCTTGTGCTGCTGTTTCAAATTTCCTGTCACTATAGTCTCTCCTTTGGGATTTAGGCAATATCTAAGAAGACCTAAATGAAAGTCCCTTACCTGAGAGAGACATCACTGTCGTTCATATCAGCAGAGGTCAAAATGATACAACCTGGAACAGAAACAATTTGATGGGAGAAGGGAGGATGGGGCATTAGAAAGGCTCAAACAAGGGCCCTTCCTCAGGATGTTGGACTGGAATGGGCTGCGGGTGGGGCCTCTGCATTAGCAGGGACCAGTGTGAGGATCCTGAGCACTGGAGAAGTACAGATATTATTGAAAGAGGGAACATTGAAAATGAGGGGAGAGGGTTGCCAAAGACTCATCACTGCTTTAAGGTTTGTAGAAGGAGCCCTGATTTATTCTGCCCACAGCAAAGATTGTGTCTAAGGAGATCATGAGCACAGTGAAAATGAACTCATCAAATGCAGGATCACTTCATGGCCTGTCAGAGTCCTGATTGTCTAACTTGCTCCTCATCGTAGGAATGCTTATAAAGCAGGGTCAATGTCATTTTCGAAATAATGAATCAAACAAAAAAAAAATAAAACAGAAAATACCCCCACTAGCTAATTGTTAGCTTACTGGGCACTCATAAACAAAAAGCTTGTTTGCTTTACTGAATGTGGCGCAGAATTAAAAAATAATAACGAGTTCTCACATAGCACTTTCTAGTTCATAAAGCACCTTCACGTACTAAATCTTTTCAGTATTCCAATAAAGCAGGGGAGTCTGTTGTTATCCCCCATTTACAGATAGGGACACTGAGGCTTGGGGCAGTTGCTTAACTTGCACATTTACATGGCTGTTAAGTGGCAGATGTTAAGACCAGAGCCCAGGCCCTGCTGGCCTGAGATCTGCATATTCTTCTGTGTCAACCTGCCTAAAACCACATTTCCCAAGTGAGCAGCTCAGGCTTAATTGTCCAGGGCCTTTTCTTGCCTGGCTGTCCTAATCTAAACATTTCTAGGATTACTTCTTGAATTCAATTTTGACCTTGGCAAAGTTTGTTGTTTTAAGTAAAGGTTGTGAAGGTTTAAGCTGATAGTAAGTAAATTATGGCTTTTATTTCTCAAATCTGGTGTTTATTAAGGTTTACCTGATTGTAGCTGAGGTTATGATATTTACGGTGTTTTCGTGTGGGGACAGAAGCAGATGATAGTGCTGAGAGGTATTTATCCAGCTTGCAGAAATTCAAGTCCCTGTTGTTGTCTTGACAATGTTGTGCTTCTTCAGTCCCTGTATCCTCAGAAAGAGAAATTACTTAGGGAAGTACATGGCACCCTTTGGCTGAAACTTGGCCGTTTCCAGCGGGAGCTCTAGGGTCCTCCACCAGTCATGTGGATGGCCCTCACCACTGCCTCAATATAGGGTCAGTTTTGCTTACTTCAAGTAATTATCATTATTAATCACTAATAATGGGTGCCACTTATTGAATGACCTCTCTGTGCCGGGCTCCATGCTACAACCTTATATACATGAACTCCAGTACTGAAAACCATTATGTAAAGTAGACATCATGATCTCCATTTTATTGGTAATGAAATTGGAGAGGTTAACTTACACAGGTCCTAAAATTAAGTCAGTTTAAACTGACTTAATTTTACTCTTGTGTCTGAAACGTTAGTATGGGTGATTCTATAACAAATTAAAAATGTACAGAACTTTATTAATTCTTGTACACCACAGTGGATAAATTAAAGACCTCTCCTAGTGACTGTGCCTAACTGTGGGACCTCTCTGAGCATGTTATTATTCCTCAGGCCGACTACTCCAGGGGTGGTGGGGTGTGTGTGGCTGTACCCGGGGTCTTTTCTTTGGTGGGGGCAAGCTGTATAACACTGACCTTACATGGGTCCCTTTGAGCACCCCCATTTTGATTGGTTGAACTTTTCATTTCCTGTATTACTTCTGGATCAGTGAATTGAAAGGGTTCATGCTTCTACGAAAAGGTAGTTTTCTTTTTCTTCCCTCCCCCCCTTTTTTTTAGGAGAAAGAGAGAGAATCTTAAGCATGCTCCATGCCCAGCACAGAGCTGGACGCAGGGCTGGATCCCACGACCCTGACATCATGGCCTGAGCCAAAATGGAGTCGGATGCTTAACTGACTGAGCCACCCAGGTGCCTTGAAAAGGTAGTTTTAGACCCAAAGGATTTGTTTAACTTAGAGTATGCCTGTCAGGGAGGTATACTGGCTCCTGAAATGAGCATCTTAGAGTTGTTTGCAGTAGGTGCTAGACTGTTCTCCTATATGAGTAATTTCTCTCAGGAAGTGACTTGAGTCTTTGGAAACATCTGGCTCAATAAACACACCATCTGCACAGCTGGGCTTAGGGAAAGTTGTGCTGGCGAGGCAGCTGTGGTGGAGCTGGCTTGGGCCCTGGCTTGGGCCCTGGCTGTGACCTTGGCAAATTCACCCAGTTTATTAGTGCCTCCATTTCCTTAATTCGAGTTCAAATATGTAACACGAGTTTCAGCTGCGTGGGTGATGGACTGCAAATCCTCTAGTGCTCTGGAATGATCCCTAAAAACAACTCTGTAAAATATCTTGGTTTCTGAACAGTACAGTGTGAGCGTCATCATTGGCCAGTACTTTTATTTGAGTAATTTTCTTTTACTGGTGGAGAGAATGGGAGACCTTCGGTTTCTCCTGGTGCAGGTGGCAATGAGGCCCGCTTCCCTCTTGTCTCTCTTGAAAAGACTACTAAAAATGACACCAACGCCAAGCAGTCATGTGTAGCAGATGCACTGCACGACTGTTTGGGGGTAATGGAGAGGGTGTGTGGGGTTGCCACATCTCATCAGAGAGAAGTAAGCAGCTGAAAAGGAAGGATTAGCCATCATTCTATCTGAGTCTCTGGCCGCCTCCCCCCACTGGTGTCTCCTCAGGGCCCCACCAGCATCTCCCCAGCTCAGGCCTTTCTCTTGCCCAGCATCTCCCTCCTTTATCCCATGTCCCAGTAGCCCAAATCGGTGTCTACCCCTTCTTCTGTCATTTTATGGTAAAGGCCATTTTACCTCTTCTCTGTTTAAATCTCTCTCTTCTGCCCAGGGTGAGGATGATGGGGCTTACCTTTAATAACCAGGCAAGTTCATTAAGGTATTTTCCCAAAGGAGAATAAATCTAGTGTGTGGAAGAAGTTTTCTTTCTTTCCTTCTTTCTTTCTTTTTTCTTTCTTTCCTTCCTTTCTTCCTTCTTTCCTTCTTTCTTTCTTTCTCTTTCTTTCTTTCTTTCTTTCTTTCTTCTTTCTTCCTTCCTTCCTTCCTTCCTTCTTTCTCTTTCTTTCTTTCTTTCTTTCTTTCTTTCTTTCTTTCTTTCTTTCTTTCTTTCTTTTGATTGCTGTTGGTTTTTCATAGCAATTGGTTTACTCTATGAATATATCCACCTTGGTCTTGCTAACGCAGCAGGCAGAGTGATTATTCTGATCAGAAATTAGATTTGTGTCTCCTTTCCTTAAAACTTTTCACAGTTCAGAGTCAGATTCAAAGCTCCTATGGCAACCTTTGGGCCCCAAAGTGCTGTTGTTCCAGGTTTCCTCTCTGACCAGCCATGACCCTTCCCTCACTGGGCTCCAGCCAGGGTGGCTTCCTGGCTCCAGGCAAACTTCCTGGCACCCCAGGTCCCACAGCCTCCCCTCACTTCTTTCAGGACTCTGATTGAAGGTCTTAGGATTAGGGAGGCCTTCTGTGACTGCTTGGTGAAATTGCACCCTCCACTGTTCCTCTACCCCAAAATATTATTATTTAATCATTTGTATATGTTTGTTTTTTGTTTCCTGCACTCAGATGAAAGCTCTAAGAGTAGAGTTTTTTTATGTTTTTTTCTGGCTTAGTGTTCTTTCCACATCTCCTATTACAGTGCCTTGCATGTAGTAGTCTCTGATACATATTGAATGAATGAATGAATGAATGAATGTGTTTAGCCAACAGATATTTCTTGAGCACCTACATGTGTCAGAGCCTGTGATATCTATCTCAGCAGATTATATTGTGAGAATTAGTTATGCAAAGGTCCTTCCTTAAATGCAGCATTCCCCAAGTGTAAAAACATTGTTACTTATGTTCTCCATCTCCTCTTTCATTTTCCCCCTCACTTCTAGGTAACCAGGAGGCCCATTGTTCTATAGCAGAAATTGGTAGACTTTTGCTTTAAAGGGCTAGATGGTAAATATTGTAGGTTTTGTGAGCCATACCGTTTCTGTCTCCACCACTCAGCTTGGCTGTTGCATCAGGAAAGCAGCCATAAGCAGTGGGTAAAGAATGAATGTGACTGTGTTCCAACAAAACTTCGGCCTGGAGTTTGCTAACCGCTGCTGGAAATTTCACAAATTTCTTTCACAATCAACCCCAAATTCGTTAATGCACTGTCTGGTACCTTTCCTACAGTAAGTGATATTTTAGGGGATCCTGAGGGAGAAGGCTTCATTGAACAGGGACCATTGGCTAATAGTGGAATTTAAGGAATCAGCAAAATCTCAGAGGGAAGATCACACTGGGGAAAGTGAACTTTCCCAGTCAACCTCGAACTATACTTCTTATGCTTGAGAAAGGCCTACCCTGTTCCTCAGTAGTAGTCTCAGGAGACTGAAAACAGAAAACAAATGGGGGCAGGAACCAAATCATTTTAACTTTGACTAAATTCAAAGTGATGTGAAAAACAAGCATTCTTTCATGATTAGATTTTAACATATTCACTAGGGATGATCTGTGCCATTGGACAGTTTAAGGACTTCCTCTGCCAGGATTATTGTACATTTTATAGGAAGTGTATCTCTAAATATCAGGCTGGATTACCACCCTGGTGTTGGGCAGCTCTCTCTCAGGCTCAAGTTCCAAATTGTCTGTTTTATGGTTTATTTTTCATGGCTTTATTTGCCAGCAAAAGCTGTTTTCGGTGAGCATGCTTGACAATACTGCTGAATTTCTGCATCTGCAGCCTGCTCCAACCTTTGTAGCCATAAGAGAGATTGTATTAATTTAAATGTTAGGTTACAGGCAAATCAGTGTGTCCCATATGTTCCCTGTCTTGTGCCAACTCTGTTAATTTGAAACATACTGCTGTGTGGCAGGGCCAGAACAAATTTTTGGCTACTCAATAGGTATGTGTATGTGTAGTGTTTTTTTTTTGTTAAAAAAACAAAACAAAACAAAAACTAAGGGGAGAAAGAGCTGATGAGTCCAAGTATTTCACAAAACTGAATTTCCACGTATAGATTACAGAGAAAATGTGCTTCATTAGTAAGATGCTATTGTATTCTGGTAACCAAAATTAAAAACATATTTTGGAAATGTTCCATTGCTTTTTCAGGATTATAAATTCAGTATGGGCTACATGTTAACTATTTAAAAAAAAAAGTTTTTAGTGTTTATTCTTCTTGAGTGATAATCAGCTTTGAAGAGGATGTTTCCTGATGAAACTTTGGACAGTTATGTAATGCCACTTGTAGAGATATGGTTTCTTTGGTTTCGTACAGCATGGGTTTTCTTATCGCAAGGTTGAATGAAAACACATCAGAAACACATATTTGGTAAGAAGTGGAGGGACTAGAAAGGCTGTGCCAGAAAGGAGAATTTGTTTTGGAACACTGGAAAATGGGGGAAGGGGGAGTGAGTATTTTTTGCTTAGATATTATTAGTAACCAGTTATTCCAAAGAATTATAAGGTTATCTTTTGGTCTGGGTTTTTCCTTTGGCCTGTTGCATTCGCTTCTTACCAGGAAAAAAGAAACATTTTGAATAAATATATTACCTGGAAAATAAATTTCTATGTCTACCTAATGATAAGATTACAACTATGTACACTTCAGAGAGGAGTTTATCAGAGCCATCACTCCCCACATCTCAAATTGCTTTACTTCTTCCTCTGCCTCCCTTTTTCCTTCTTCACCTTCTCCATCTCCTCTCTCCTCCATCTCCTCCTCCTTTTTTGTTTGAATCTATTAATAAAAATAGTAACATTTGACCGATATTTAGTTTTTTTTTTTAAGATTTATTTATTTATTTATTTGACAGAGAGATAGAGAGAGAGAACAAGTAGGCAGAGAGGCAGGCAGAGGGAGAGGGAGAAGCAGGCTCCCCGCCGAGCAGGGAGCCCGATGCGGGACTCGATCCCGGGACCCTGGGATCATGACCTGAGCCGAAGGCAGCTGCTTAACCAACTGAGCCACCCAGGCGCCCCTGACCGATATTTAGTTTTAAAATAAGATTTTATATAACTAGACAATTCGCATAGTGTTGGATGTTCGATGCAAAGCCAGATAGTTCAGTTAACATGAACACATGTCCTTCCTATTTCTAGAACGAGATGTATTACGTAAAACCCTGATTGTTTTTTCCCTTTTATATCCAAGTTAGCTCTATTATGTTAGTATCAGCAGATGGGTTTAATTTGAGTAATTTTTCACTTTGGACCACCTCATGCTTTTTCCCAGGAGCCATAACTGAGAGTGATCTCATAGAAGGGATTGCATAAATGATACTCATTAGGCTTGTTTAAGAACTTGGGTGGATATGCCCAGTTGATAATAAAATTAGAAAATAAACAGTAATTAAGCATTATCAAAAACCCTATTCAAACTCTTTTTCAGATCTCTGGATATTATGATAAGAGCTAAATCAGATATTGTGACTAATATGTTACTTGGAATTTAAATTTAGGGATTTGTTGTTGTTGTTGTTAGCAAGTCTAACCTTTCAAATCATGCATATTTTTTAAATAAAGATTTTGTTTATTTATTTATTTTAGAAAGAGAGAGAGCGAGAGAGCACATGTGCACGAGGGAGGGGCAGGAGAGGGAGGGAGAGAATTCTCAAGGAGACTCCACACTGAGTGCAGAGCGTGATGTGGGGCTCGATCTCACGTTCCTGAGATTATGACCTGAACCAAAATCAAGAGTTAGACGCCAACTGAGCCACCCAAGCACCCCTCAAATTATGTATATTTAATTTAATTAATTAATTTTTTAAAAAGATTTTGTTTATTTATTTGTCAGAGAAAGAGAGAGGGCAAGCACCGTCAGGGGGAGCACAGGCAGAGGGAGAAGTCGGCTTCTTGTGGGACTCAGTCCCAGGACCCTGGGATCATGACCTGAGCTGAAGGCAGATGTTTAACTGACTGAGCCACCCAGGCATTCCAAATTATGCATATTTTAAGTAATATATTACTTTTCATTTTGATTTAGAGATTTAACAACATTTTAATCTTTATTATTTAATTTGCTTATCATGTCAACCTTGTGAGATGGGCAAGTTGTCCCTCGTTTATTGGAATAAACAGCCCTCCAAAGTTAATCCAATCTCTGGCTCATGGTGGTGAGATTAGACCTGAAAAGCAGAGGGAGAATTGACAGTCAGGTGTGACTACTAGGTTGTGACATTCGGCGTGAATTTGTGTGTTGTATTTCAGAACGAGTAGAGGTGGTGGCTTCTGTAATCTAGAGCTAATCTAATGAAAACGTTAAAAATGGCTAAAATACTACCTTCCTCTTATGGACAGTCACCTAACACAACATACTACTGAGAGTTACAATGAAAAACGGCTGATATATCATCTTCCTTGCTTTAACAAAACAAAATTAGTTTCAGTTATACTTCCTACATTGAAGACTATTTGTGGAATCATGGTGTCGATGTTAAGTTTGCAGCTCTGCATGTAGACACCATGCACTGGCATCTGATTCTTACCTTTCCCTCTAGCCATGTGGGAGGCACGGCTCTCTGTCCCTGTGAAGCCAGGTATGGTTTGTGACCTGCTGTGGCCAATGAAACATGAAAAGAGGGAAGGTCTGGGGGGAAGCACTCAAGAGCCGGGTGTGCTTCTCTGTGCTCTCTTTCCTTGCCTTGGCAGTCACCGAGGCACATGTTGACGTGGAGATGCCATTACACTGAAGCAGTCAGGAATGCCCAGCCAACATGTGGAGGACAGCTGCCCTGGAGAGCATCCTGGACTGGTGATAAACTCTGAACAAGAAATAAGCGTTTGTTGTTAAGTCACTGAAAGTTTGGTTACTGCAGCAACCTGATCAATTAAAAATGAAACTGAGCTAATACAGCTCTTTTAATTCCCCAAAGGTTCCCACTGGGCCATGGCATGCTATCACCCCTTTCAAACATGCTATTTTCCTCCCAGAGCACCCCCAAAATCAATATTTTTGAGTACTAAGTAACTATATCATAGAGTTATTGGATAATTTGTAGAGTCTGGAATTATTAAGGACAAATTGTTCACAATCTCTTTTAAATTACTTTTTCAGTGAGGTCAAGCCAGTTAGTTTACTTTTTGAGAATTCAAAAAATATCTAGCCAACCTGTCAATCAAATTCTACCATTAATTACCAACAACATCTCTAAGATAAGTGTATATGTCAGTGAACCAATTCAAAGCTTATTGGCTATATATATATATATATATATATATATATATATATATTTATATTCTATATAAAATATGTTTATACATATATATACATATATATTTAACTATTAAAAGTTATAGTGAATGTTTTATAACTTTTCTTATAATATGCAGAGTGCATAGAAACAAATTACCTTTCCAGGGGTCTGATGCCTTTCAGAGGAGAGGCAACAAACCAGATCATAATCCCTATGCCATGCTGGTAGTGACTGTATATATATTTGGCTCTGTGTCCATTCATTCTTTTTTTATGGCTGAGTAATATTCCATTATATACATCTACACATATGTATGTAGATATATACACATACATATATCTATATCTATATAGATATATATCTATATACCTCTACCTCCATCTATCATCTATGTATCATCATCTATCTATCATCTATCTATCTATCTATCTATCTATCTATCTATCTATTATCTATCACATCTTCTTTATCCATTAAATAGAGTTTTGATGGGGAGAACTTCCCTCTAGATTAGGTGTTGCTGAGAAATGAATCATCCATTTATAATTTTGCTCAACTGATGATTAGAAGTATATATCTTACTTTCATAAATTTTTATACATTTTATAAAAATGTCTGACTCTGGGAACACATTGCTAGGGACCTTGAAGTTTAAGCTTTCTTACTTTAAATCATTTCCATGGGCATCAGTAAGGGAGACTGAAAAGGAGAGGTTAGAAAAAAGGAGGACATGGCAGGAAAAATGGGGGTGAAAAACCCTGGATGGAGAGTTTCAAGGAACAAATAGCCATCAGTAGCATATTCCACAGAAAACTTAAGTGACATAAAGACTGGAAAGAATCCTGGTAGATACAAGGTCATTTCTGACCTCATTGTACATGGGCAAATATTTTATATCTCTTCTCCCACTTCTCTAGAAAAGCTCCTAAACCCTACAGGAGTATAGAAGGTGAGGCTATCAGTTGGCAAACATCATTATGTGTCTTAAGGTGAGAGAAGCTTCCTGAATTCTGAGAATATGAGAGAAATATGAATATGAAGAAAGTTTGGGAAACTATCCTATTACATAGAAGACCATATGCTGTTTGATTAGAGAGCCTTGATAGCAGCTACCTACATAGCAGCCTACATAACTGGCTAATGTGCAGTGATCACATTTTTGTAGATTTTGCCCCATGATGAATTTCCTTGAACATGTTGATATATTTTTCCTTTGGTGTATTTTTCATCTCTGGAAGTCTTATTGGGTTTTAAAAAAAATCTCCCGTCTTTATCCTCCTCATGTTTGGCATTTTCCTCTCCCTCTTGAACATAAGCATCATAGTTATATTAATGTCCTTTTCTGCTAATTCCAACATCTCTATAATGTCTGGATCTGTTTCTGTTTGATTTTTCTTCTGATTGTGGGTCACATGTGACTGGTATTTTTTGATTGGGTACCAGACTTCTGGAGTTTTATATTATCAGGTATTAGTAGATTTGGTCATATTCCTCTTGGTGGTGTTTCAGACTGTTCTTGTATGTAGTTAAGTTAGTTTAATCAGTTTGACCTTTTGAGACTTGCTTTTAAGCTTTGTTAGGGCAGATCCAGAGTAATATTTAGTCTAGGGCTAATTTAGGCTCACTACTAGGGTGATAACCTTTTTGAGGACCACCCACTATCTTGAATATTAGGACATCTTTCAACCTCCAAATTGGATTGGACAGCCTCCAACGAGAATAGAGGGAACATAACATATTCCCAGCCTTGTGTAAGTTCAGGAAATTGTTTTTTTTTTTTAATTGGTTCTTTGCCTGGCCTTGGCAGTTTCTTCTTGTGAATGCTCTGATAGTCATATTATAGCTGTCAAGATTGGAGTGGGGGGACCCCTCTCCGCTCTGTGCAGCTCTCTATTCTTTAGTATTCTTTTCTATGCCTTCTAGCTTTCTTGGCCTCCCTGTGCTCTGATCTCCGTGTTATCAACTGAGTGATACCACTGATCTCTGTTTGGGTCACCCATGCTCTGTGCTGCAGCTTGGAAATTCTTCTAGGCAATAAGCAGGAGTCATCTCAACTGTTTCTATTTTCAAATTTCATGTTGCCTCTTGTCCAATGTCTGAGAACTCTTTTTTTCCATGTATTTTGTTTGGTCTTCTAATTGTTTAAGGTAGAAGGGTAAAGCAGTCCCTGTTACTCCATCTTGGCTGGAAGTGAAATTTCCCAGCATGCTAATTTCTGATTGATGGCTAAGAGTAATGGTTTCTCCACAAATATTCTTAGAATTTGTTTTTTCTTAAACACATAAACAAAGGCTTGCCATGAAAAGAACTTGTTTTCTACCTCTTCCCAGGTCTCAATCTCCCACAATGGAATATTTTTTTCTTCTCATTATGTTGAGTGAATTTGTTTTGTTTTGTTTTTTAAAGGATAAATTGTCAGGAAGATCTGCAGAAAAGCTGATTGAAAGAGTAAGTTCTGATAGTCCTTTGCTTTTTGAAAGAAATATTCTAAACAATAATTAGTTTTCACTGTAGAATGGTTTTCCTGCAAGAGCTCTATTGATTGTAAAATGTGTTGATGAACAAATGCAGACTACCTATATACCTATTAGTTTATCCATATATTACTCTCCTGTGTTATTATAATCTATTAAAAACCAACCAGCCAACCAACCAACCACCCACCCAACCAACCAACCAATCAAATGTGAAATCATTTTCATTTTATGTGTTCACTGACTATGAAAGAACTGAAATGAACTGTAAATTACAAACC
This sequence comes from Neomonachus schauinslandi, assembly GCF_002201575.2. Classification (NCBI taxonomy): domain Eukaryota; kingdom Metazoa; phylum Chordata; class Mammalia; order Carnivora; family Phocidae; genus Neomonachus; species Neomonachus schauinslandi. The sequence goes on from NC_058406.1 coordinate 63,965,098, forward strand.
AGCAGTTTTCTAATTACTGTAGTCCCATTTTAACTGTTATTTGTACAAGTAATTCCAGCTCTTGTTGACTTTGGAGTAAGGAGTGATATAGTGAGAGGTTCTGAAGCAGCACTCTGTCCAAGGTACAAACATTGCAGATGTATGTTCTGAAACTGAATGAAACATCACTGAAGATTGAAGCCTACAGAATATCCCTATGAAACATTTCTTTTTCTACTGAGTTATTTTAGAAACAAATTTCATGGAATCCAGTCTTTCTGCCCTGGTTATTTTTATATGGAAATTACAGAGTGAAAAAGTTACTTCATAGTTTTGAATAAATTTCAGGCTAGAAAGGGATTATTTCACTGAGGAATTAGGACAAAGGAATGCTATATTGGCCAGATACAGAAAATCATTCTTCCTTTATTTGTCAAATGTGTATTGAGGGACAGTGCTGGGGGGACACAGTGCTGGGGAATTAAAACCAACCAAACAACCTGCAAACCTTATTTTCTCAAAGAGAAGTGACTTCTTTGAGTTTTATTGCCTTTTGAATTGCTTATTTAATACTAAACAGTGGATTTTTTCTTCCCTTGATTCATAGAAAATGTGGGACAGATGGTAATTCTTCATTATATGACATAATTTGATCTTCAAGGTTTTGTTTTCATCTATCATTACATTAGTTTTGGCTTTTTTTTTTTTTTTTGGCCTCTCAAAAAAGAAAAAAAGAAGGATTCTTTTCCATTAGCCATACTTGTTAAATATTTAGGGCTACTTTTAGAGTTGAAGTAAAAGCTGCATTATGTAATAATACGTTTTAGATTTTAAAGGTTCTAGGCATCCTTGCCTGTTATTTGGCATGGTTCTGCTGGGCTTTGTTAAGTTCAGTTTCCATACTGGCCTTGACTTCTTATGTATCTTGATCTCATCTCTGACTGCCCACTCTTTTTCTCTGGCTTTCTGTCTGCTTGATTGTTCCAGTTTGAGTCCTAACTCAATTAAACTCTTCTGGCTCTTGAATCTCTGCATCACTTCCCAGTAGATGATTTGTTCACTCCTGGCACACAATTTTCTTTGGTTGGCTGTCCTGGTAGTGGTGAATCATTCCGCTGCTCCACCCATCACTGCTCTTTGGCACAAGCCTAAAAAATGTGGCTGTGTACCTGGAGGAGTCCATAGCCAGGACCAGGTAAATGCCTTTAGCTACTTTCTTCCAAAAGGAGTTTGCTACTTACAATGCTTTTGTATTGTTCATGCTTTCATTTTCTATTACTACTTCTGAAACGCTTTGGGCCACATGTACATTGGATTTATCCAGGATCTCACAACTTGGCTCTGAAGAGTGAAGAATGGAATCTCAACTCACTATCAACAAACTCGTAGTTTATTTTGGTCAGTGTGGTTCCACCACTTTGAAGCCACCAGATCCCATTTAAAGATCTGCCTTACTTGGAGTACATTCTTTTAATGTCACATCTATTTAGGTATTTGATTAATTAGAACAGTGAAAAAATTTGCTAGTTTAGATATCTTATTCATTTTCTTAGAACCCTAACAAATAAAATAAATCTGGATGATTGAATCATCAAAAACCTTATTAGAATACCTTAGCAATGACTAGAAATTATTGATAGTTAAGTTGAGTAAAATAAGTTAGAGTACATATATTGAAAACCCACTCTATGACCAGCACTGTTAAGTCCCTGAGTAAGACATGGACTTTGCCCTTTTGGAGCTCATAGTCAAGATGGGTAGATAGACCCTCAACAGACAATGTCAAGGAGATGTAGAAAGTGCACAGTACTACCTATGCCCAGTACACTATTGGAAAGGGCAGGAGGGGCATCCAGTCCAGTCTGGAGTTGGAGCAGTTGGGACAGGTGAGGAAGAAAGGTTCTTAGAAGAAGCGATGATTGGACTGAGTCCTGAAGAGGAGTAAAGTTATCCAGGTAAAGAAGCTAGGGCAGGGAATTATAGGAAGAGGCACAAATGACTTGCTCTGAGTAAGAAAGACTTGATCCCTTACCTTCTAGAATGAAATGATTTTGTTTTAATCTTATGTTATATCTTAAAATGTATTTGGATTTTGTGTAACATGCTATAGTATGTCCATGCATATTTTAAATTCTTTATAATTTTAGTATAATCATCATTCCAGGAAAATCCTCCATATTTATCCTGTGATTTTTTTATACCCCTGGCAAATCCCATCAGTTACTCTTGTAAAAATTAGAATCTCAGTTTAAGAAGCTTTGGCAAACACTTAAGAATGTTGATTATAGATTTAGACTGACCTAGTTTGAATTCTGACTCCATCTCTTCCTAAATGGACATATTACTTAATCTGTCTTAAGCTTTAAATTAATTTCTTCAATTATAAAATGGGGATTCTAGGAGATGGAAATGAAAGCATGTATATAGAGAACCTGTTACAATATATCACTTGGTTCATGAATGGAGATTATATGGACTGCTTGAAGTTGGGAACACGTCTGTCTTTTTCCTCCTTTGTATGCTCAGCACAATGCCTGGCACCTAGGAGATAGACAGTAAAAAGTTACTAGATTGATAAGGTAAGCATTCATTATTTAGTAATGTCAAGACTACTCATTTTAATGTCAACTTAGAAGTTTAGAACAGTGCCTGGAATGTACTAGGTCTCAATAAATATTTCCTAATTGCCTGATTTGATGAATTACTTCACTCGGTGCTTGTCCTCACAAAATGAGGACGAAATAGAACATGGGCTGTGTAAATCCAAGACGAATCCTGTATCACATACTATGGTACTTGTGCTCTGCTGTCTCTTGTGAGAAAGGCTGTAAAATGTGTATGCAGAGAATCACACAAAATACATATAGAGAATAATGAGTGAAGCTCAGTTCAACCACCACTCAGGTCAAGAAATTAAACTTTGTCAGCCTCCTCAGGAGCCTCTCTGTGCTACATCTCAATCACAGTGCTCTTCCTTCTTCCAAAGTCATCACTGACTTTTACAGGAATCATTTCCTTGCAGTTCTTGATGGTTCTATCATCCAAAGTGCATCCCTAGATATAGTAGGATAGTATTGTCAAATAAAAGAAAAATTGATGTGTTTTTTTTTTTTTGAGTCTCCTTTAACCTACAAATTCTACTTTTATCCCTATTTTTCCCTTATAAGTTTTCTTTTGAAGAACTTGGTCTGTTTTGTTTGACCTCTAGAATTTCCCAGCATCTGGAGTTTACTTATTGAATACTCATGGTAAAGTTCAACTAGTTCTTTTGTTTCCTGTATTTCCTGCAAATTGGCAGCTGGATCCAGAGAAATTATCAGACTGAAGTTCTAACCCTTTGACAAGACTATAGATGCTGATGTTTTCTTTCTTTTTCTTTTCTCTCTCTTTTTCTTGAAGTATAATTGACATACCACATTATATTAGTTTCAGATGCACAGCATGATTCAATATTTGCAAATTCTGCCAAATGCTCACCACAATAAGTCTAGTTAACATCTGTCACCATACATAATAACAGAATTTTTTTGTTATGAGAACTTTTAAGATCTCCTCTCTTAGTAACTTTCATATATGCAATACAGTATTATTAACTATAGTTGCCATGCTATCCATTTACATTCCCATGGCTTTGTTATTTTATAACTGGAAGTTTATACCTTTGACTTCCTTCTCCCACTTCTCTCATCCACAGCCTTTGCCTTGGGCAACCACCAATCCATTCTCTGTATCTATGAGCGGGGTTTTTTGTTTTGTTTTTATTTTTTAATTTAACTTTTTTTTTTTTAGATTCCACATATAAGTGAGATCTTATGGTGTTTGTCTTTCTCAGTCTGACTTCTTATACATAGCATAATGCCCTTGAAGTCCATCCATGTTGTCACAAATGGCAAGACTTCATTCTTTTTTAATGGCTGAATAACATTTCATTTTACATATATACCATAATTTCTTTATCCATCCATCCATTGATAGACACTTAGGTTTCCATATCTTGGCTATTGCAAATAATGCTGCAGTAAACTTGCGGGTGTAGTTATCTTTTTAAGTTAGTGTTTTTTTTTTTCCCCTTTGGATAAATAATGAGCAGTGGAATTGCTGGATCATATGGTGATTCTATTTTTAATTTTTTTGAGAACCTTCATACTGTTTTCTTTTTTTTTAAAGATTTTATTTATTTTTTTGTCAGAAAGAGAGAGAGAGAGCACAAGCAGGGGGAGCAGCAAGCAGAGGGAGAGGGTGAAGCAGGCTCCCTGTTCAGCAAGGAGCTTGATGTGGGACTCAATCCCAGGACTCTGGGATCATGACCTGAGCCGAAGGCAGCTGCTTAGCCTACTTAACTAGAATCTCCATACTGTTTTCTATAGTGGCTGTACCAATTTACATTTCTACTGATAATGCTTGAGGGTTCCCTTCTTGTCCACATCCTTGCCAACACTTATTTCTTGTCTTTTTCAATAATAGCCACTTTTGACAAATGTGAGGTGATATAACATCATGGGTTTGATTTGCATTTCTCTGATCATCAGTGATGTTGAGTATCTTTCATGTACCTGCTGGCCATCTGTATGTGTTTTTTGGAGAAGTGTCTATTCAGATCTCCTTGCCCATTTTTTAATTGGATTGTTTGTTCTGCTGATTTCTTTCACTGTGAGGTGTATCCCAATTTCATCAACTTGATTTTCACCAAGTTTTGATTTCTTTGATGTTAGTAGCTGTTGATGCTTAAGGCCTTAATTTATTAATTTAATGGAGATATTATAATTTTATAATTTCTTTTTCATCTCATAAATGAAACACTTTTATAAAACAATGTTATGTCGTTTCAACTATTTGTGTGCCCATTGTTTCAATTTGTGTAAGAAAAGGAGAATAAACCTTTTGATCACTTATCGCAGCTGGATCCCCTTTTAAACCATCGTTTAAGCTAATAATTTGTTCTTTATCATCTTTTGAATTTCTAAAAAATATTATAGTGGACTCATTTAGTGAGTTTCAACTCACTGCAGTTCTTTTTCTTTTTTTGAAGGTTTAAAACTATGGTTTACTCTGTACAATGGCATAGTATGAAATCCATAAAATTGTGTGTTTTTAAAAAAATTTGAGTATAGTTGACAATGTTACATTAATTTCAGATGTACAGCTTAGTGATTTGACAAGTTTATACATTATGCCGTGTTTACCATAAGTGTAACTACCATATGTCCCATTACATTACTATTACAATTACAATATTGACTGTATTCTTTATGTTCTGCTTTTTATTCCTGTGACTTACTCATTTCATAACTACAGGGCTGTATCTCCTTCTCCCCTTCACCCATTTTTCCCAACCCCTGAACCCCTGCCCCTCTGACAACCATCACTTTGGTCTCTGTATTTATAGTTCTGATTCTGCTTTTTGTGTATTCATTTTTTTAAGATTCCCTTTATGAGTGAAATCATACAGTATTTGTCTTTCTCAGTCTGACTTATTTCACTTGCATAATCCTCTCTAGGTCCATCTGTGTTGTCTCAAATGGCATGATCTCATCTCTTTTATTGCTGTATACTATTCCATTATATATATGCATATATATGTATATGTATATATATATGTATGTATGTGTGTATATATGTATGTACTCCACATTTTCCTTATCCATTTATCTATGGATGGACACTTAGGTTGCTTCTGTGTCTTAGCTATTGTAAATAAGAGCTTCAACAAACATACGGGTGCATGTATCTTTTTGAGTTAGTGTTTTAGTTTTTCCTGGGTGGATACCCAATAGTGGAATTATATGGTATTTCTATTTTTAATTGTTTAAAAACTTTTTTAGATTTAAACTTTATTTGTTTAAAAGATATATTTATTTATTTGAGAAAGAGAGGGTGGGACAGAGGGAGAGAGAGGGAGAGAGAGAGAGAAAATCCTCAAGCAGTGAGTGTAGAGCCCAACATAGGGCTCAATTCCAGGACTCTGAGATCCTGACCTGAGCCGAAATCAAGAGTCAGATGCTTAACTGACTGAGCCACCCAGGTGCCCCTAAATTTAAAATTTAAATTAATTAATTTTATTTTAATTCCAGTATAGTTAACATACAATGTTATATTAGTTTAGGTGTACAGTACAGTGATTCAGCAGTTCTATACATGACTCAGTACTCATCATGGTAAGTGTACTCTTAATCCCCTTCATTTATTTCACCCATCTCCCACCCACCTCTTCTTTGGTAACTATCAGTTTGTTCTGTATTATTAAGTGTCTGTTGTTTGGTTTGCTCTTTTTTTCTTTGTTCATTTGTTTTGTTTCTTAAATTCCACATATGAGTGGGATCATATGGTATCTATCTTTCTCTGACTGATTTATTTCACTTAGCATAATACACTCAAGGTCCATCCATGTTGTAGTAAATGGCAAGATTTCATTCTTTTTTATGGCTGAGTAATATTCCATTGTGTGTGTGTGTGTGTGTGTGTGTGTGTGTGTGTGTGTGTGTATGCCACGTCTTTGTTATCCATTCAGCACTCAATGGACATCTGGGCTTTTTCCATAATTTGGCTATTATGGAAAATGGTACTATAAACATTGGGGTGCATGTGCCCCTTTTAATCATTATTTTTGCATCCTTTGGGTAAATACCCAGTGGTGTAGTTGCTGGGTTGTAGGGTTGCTCTATTTTCAACTCTCTGAGGAACCTCCACACTGCTCTCCAGAGTGGCTGCACAGCTTGCATTCCCACCAACAGTGTAGGACGGTTCCCCTTTCTCTGCATCCTTGTCAACATCTGTTGTTTCCTGAGTTGTTAATTTTAGCCATTCTGACCACTGTGAGGTGGTATTTCATTGTGGTTTTGATTTGGATTTCCCTGATGCCGAGGGATGTTGAACATTTTTTCATGTGTCTGTTGGCCATTTCTGTGTCTTCTTTGGAGAAATGTCTGTTCATGTGTTCTGCCCATTTCTTGATTAGATTATTTGTTCTTTGGGTGTTGAGTTTGTAAGTTCTTTATAGATTTTGAATATCAGCGCTTTATCTGATAAGACATTTGCAAATATCTTCTCTCATTCTGTTGGTTGTCTTTTGGTTTTGACTGTTTTCTTTGCTGTGCAAAAGCTTTTTATCTTGATGAAGTCCTAATAGTTCATTTTTGCCTTTGTTTTCCTTGCCTTTGGAGAGGTGTCTAGTAAGAAGTTGCTGTGGCCGAGGTCACAGAGGTTGCTGCCTATGTTCTCCTCTAGGATTTTGATGGATTTCTGTCTCACATTGAGGTATTTCATCCATTTTGAGTCTATTTTTGTGTATGGCATAAGAAAATGGTCTAGTTTCATTCTTCTGCATGTGGCTGCCAATTTTCCCAACACCATTTGTTGAAGAGGAATTTTTTCCATGGATATTACTTCCTGCTTTGTCAAAGATTAGTTGACCGTAGAGTTGAGGGTCCATTTCTGGGTTCTCTATTCTGTTCCATTGATCTATGTGTTGGTTTTTGTGTCAGTAGCATACTGTCTTGATGATTACAGCTTTGTAATAGAGCTTGAAGTCTGGAATTGTGATGCCACCAGCTTTTGTTTTCTTTTTCAACATTCCTTTGGCTATGTGGGTTCTTTTCTTGTTCCATAGAAATTTTAGGATTATTTGTTCCAACTCTGTGAAAAAAGTTGATGGTATTTTGATAGGGATTGCATTGAATGTATAGATTGCTCTAGGTAGCATAAACATTTTAACATGTTTATTCTTTCAATCCATGATTATGGACTATTTTTCCATTTCTTTGTGTCTTCCTCAATTTCTTTCTTGAGTGTTCTATAGTTTTCTGAGTACAGATCCTTTGCCTCTTTGGTTAGGTTTATTCCTAGGTATCTTATGGGTTTCGGTGCGATTGTAAATGGTATTGACTCCTTAATTTCTCTTTCTTCTGTCTCATTGTTAGTATATAGGAATGCAACTGACTTCTGTGCATTGACTTTATATCCTGACACGTTGCTGAATTCCTGTATGAGTTCTAGTAATTTTGGGGTGGAGTCTTTTTGGTTTTCCACACAGAGTATCATGTCATCACAAGAGTGAGAGTTTGATGTCTTCTTTGCTGATTCAGATGCCTTTATTTCTTTTTGTTGTCTGATTGCTGAAGCTAGGACTTCTACTACTATGTTGAACAGCAGTGGTGATAGTGGACATCTCTGCTGTGTTCCTGACCTTAGGGGAAAAACTATTTTTCTCTATTGAGAATGATATTCACTGTGGGCTTTTCATATATGGCTTTTATGATCTTGAGGTATGTTCCCTCTATCCCTACACTGTGAAGAGTTCTAATCAAGAATGGATACTGTACTTTGTCAAACGCTTTTTCTGCATCAAATGAGAGGATCATATGGTTCTTAACTTTTCTTAATTAATATAGATATTTGCAAATAACATATAAGATAAAAAACTGGTATCCAAGATTTATAAAGAACTTATCAAACTCAACACCCAAAGAACAAATAATCCATCAAGAAATGGGCAGAAGACTCAACAGACATTTCTCCAAGGAAGACATACAAATGGTCAACAGACACATGAAAAAAAAATAAGCCCATTTATATTCAGAGTAACTATTGAAAGAGATGAATTTAGTGCCATTGTATTACCTGTAAAGTGACTTTCTGTATATTGTCTCTGTTCCTTTCTGGTCTATGTTACTTTTGGACTCTCTCTTTGCTTAAAGGATCCCCTTTAATATTTCTTGCAGGGCTGGGTTAGTGATCACAAATTCTTTTAGTTTCTGTTTGTCCTGGAAGCTTCTTATCTCTCCTTCTAGTTTGAATGACATCCTTGCTGGATGGAGTATTCTTGGCTGCATATTTTTCTCATTTAGCACACTGAATATATCATGCCAGTCCTTCTGGCCTGCCAGGTCTCTGTGGATAGGTCTGCACCAGTCTAATGTTTCTACCCTTGTAGGTTATGGACCTCTTGTCCTGAGCTGCTTTCAGGATTTTCTCTTTGTTTCTGAGATTTGCAAGCTTCACTATTATATGTTGAAGTGTTGACCTGTTTTTATTGATTTTGAAGGGGGTTCTCTGTGCCTCCTGGACTTGAATGCCTGTTTCCTTCCCCAGATTAGGGAAGTTCTGCACTAAAATTTACTCCAATATACCTTCTGCCTGCCCTCCTCCCCACTTTCCTCTTCTTCTGGGATCCCAATTATTTTAATATTGTTTCACTTTATGGTATCACTTATCTCTTAAATTCTCCCCTCATGATCCAGTAGTTGTTTATCTCTCTTTTACTCAGCTTCTTTATTCTCCATCATTTGGTCTTCTATATCACTAATTCTGTCTTCTGCCTCATTTATCCTAGCAGTTAGAGTCTCCATTTTTGATTGCATCTCATTAGTAGCCTTTTTGATTTTGACTTGATTAGATTTTAGTTCTTTTATTTCTCCAGAAAGAGATTCCCCTAATGTCTTCTATGATTTTGCAAGCCCAGCTAGTATCTTTATAATCGTTATTCTGAACTCTAGTTCTAACATCTTACTTACATCCATACTGATTAGGTCCCTGGCAGGCAGTACTGTCTCTTGTTCTCTTTTTTGAGGTGAGTTTTTCTGTCTTGTCATTCGTGCAAAAAGTGGTTGCTTTTCTATTTGTAGAATTGCAGCAATTCTTAGGGCTCAAGTTGAATTTGCAGGTGTTCAGAATGATTTGATAGCTATCTAGCTGAATTGCTGGGACCAAACAAAATTAGGGTCTTCTACTCCTCTGCCACCTTGGACTGGAAGTCCCAATTTTGTGTATCTTTTCAAAGAACCAGATCTTGGTTTCATTGATTTTTTCTATTGTTTTTCAGTCTCTATGTCATTTATTTCTCCTCTGATCTTTATTATTTCCTTTCTTCTACTCACTTTGGGCTTTGTTCTTCTTTTCTTACTTCCTTTAGGCATAAGGTTAAATTGTTTATTTGAGTCCTTTTCTGTTTTTTGAGGTAAGCTTGTAGTTTTATATACTTCCCTCCTTATACTGCTTTCACCATGTCTGAGAGATTTTGGACCATTGTGTTTTCATTTCCATTTGTCTCTATGTATTTTGTTATTTCTTCTTTGATTGCTTCACTGACCCACTGTTTTTTTAGCATCATGTTACTCAGTCTCCACGTATTTGTGGTTTTCTTCTGGTGATATAGTTCTAGTTTCATCCCATTGTGGTCAGAAAAGATGCATGGTATGATTTCAATCTTCTTAAACTTATTGAGGCTTGTTTTATGGCCTAATATGTGATCTGTTCTAGAGAATGTTCCATGCACACTTGAAAAGAATATGTATTCTGTTGTTTTTGGATGGAATGGTCTGTATATATCTGTTAGGTCCATCTTTTCCAATGTGTCATTCAAAGACATTGTTTCCTCATTGATTTTCTGTCTGGATGATCTATCCATTGATGTAGGTGGAGTGTTAATGTCCCCTACTATTGTAGTATTACCATCAATTTCCATGTCTGTTAATGTTTGTTTTATGCATTTCAGTGCTCCAGTGTTGAGTATAGATATTTACAGTTGTTATATCCTTTTGTTGGATTAATCCCTTTATCATTATATAGTACCCTTCTTTGTTTCTTGTTACAGTCTTTGTATTAAAGTCATTTTGTCTGATAGAAGTATTGCTTTCTTGGCTCTTTTTTTTTTTCACTTCCAGTTGCATGGTGAGTGTTTTTCTATCCCTTTACTTTCAGTCTGTATACATCTTTAGGTTTGAAGTGAGTCTTTCGTAGGCTGTATATAGATGGGTATTTTTTTTTTTTTTAAACACTCTACCACTCTGTGTCTTTAGATTGGAGCATTTAGGCCATTCACATTTTTAAAAATTTATTTTATTTGAGAGAGAGAGAGAGAGATAGGGAGAGAGAGTACAAGCACTGGGGTGGGGAGAGGGAGAAGCAGCCTCCCCACTGAGCAGGGAGCCTGTGTGGGGCTTGATCCCAGGACCCTGGGATCAAGCCCCGCATTGGGCTTACTGCTTAGCGGAGAGCCTGCTTCTCCCTCTCCCTTTGCCTGCCACTCTATCTGTGCTCTCTCTCTCTCTCTCTCTGTCAAATAAATAAATAAATAAATCTTTAAAAAAAATAAAGTAATTTTTGATAGGTATGTAATTATTGCCATTTTTAAAGTTTGTTTTTGTAGTTCTTCTTTGTTCCTTTTTTCTTTGCTTGCTTACTTTGTGATTGATGAGTAGCTGTAGAGTTTTGTTTGGCTTTCTTTTTATTTTTTGTGTATCTATCATAGGTTTTGAGTATGTACTTACCATAAGGTTTATTTATAACATCCTAAGTAAATAGTAGTCCCTATTGATTTGATGATCATTTAAGTTCAAACACATTCTTAAAAAAACAAAAACAGAAAGAAAAAAAAACTTTTTTCTTTTCCTATTTCCTCTTCTCTTCCCTTTTTACTTCATTCTTCACATTTTATGTATATATTGTCATATTCTACATCTTTTATTCATATTTTTCTTATGTCTAATTATGGCTATTTCTTTTCCACTAAAAGAAGTCCCTTTAACATTTCTTGTAAGCCTAATTTAGTGGTGATAAACTTCTTTATCTTTTGTTTGTCTGGAAAACTCTTTCTCTCCTTCAAATGTGAAGGACAATCTTGCTGGGTAGAGTATTCTTGCTGGGTAGGTTTTTTCCTTTCAGCACTTTGAATATATCATGCCACTCTTCTTCTGGCTTGCAGAGTTTCTGCTGAGAAAGTAACTGATAGTGTTATAGGTTTTTCCTTTGTAGATAACTTTTTGTTTCTCTCTTACAGCTTTTAGGATTCTCTCTTTATCTTTAAACTTTGACATTTTAATTATTATGTACCTTGGGTTCATCTTGTTTGGAACCCTCTACACTTCTTGGACTTGGATGTCTATTACTCTCCTTAGGTTAGGGAGGTTTCCAGTTATTATTTCTTCAAATAAATTTTCTACACCTTTATCTCTCTCTTCTTCTGGGACCCCTGTAATGTGAAATTTCATTTGTTTGATGTTGTCCAAGAGATTTCTGGGACATTTTTCTTTATTCTTTCCTCTTTTTGCTGTTCAGCTTGTCTTCTTTCCATTACCCTGTCTTCCAGATTGCTGATATGTTGTTTTGCATTCTCTAATCTACTATTGGTTACCTCTAGTGTGTTTTTTATTTCAGTTGTTGTGTTCTTCAGTTCTGATTGGTTCTTTTTAATATTTTCTATCTCTTTATTAAAGGTCTCACTGAGCTATTCTATTCTTTTCTCCAGCCCAGTATCTTTACAATCATTACTTTGAATTCTTCATCAGGCATATTGCTTATCTGTTTCATTTAATTCTTTTATTGAGGTGTTTTTTTTTTTCTTTCTTTTGTAGCATATTCCTTTGTATCCCCATTTTGCTTGACTTCCTGTGTTTGTTTGGATTAGGCAAAATGGCTACTTCTAAGTTGAAGGAGTCGTCTTATGTATGGGGACCTCTATGCAGACCGTGTATGGTTGGTGACTTTTGCAGGCTGACAGAAGCCGTGGCTGTATATGTTAATTACTCTTTTGAACAATGGCTTTTTACAGAGAGAATAAAGAAAAAGAATAAAATTAAGAAAAATGAAAATAAAATAAAAGAAGAAAAGTAAAAAAGAAAAAGGAAAAAGGAATAACAAGAAAGAACAAAATCAAAAAGAAAAAAATGAAAACAAGACAAAATTTTAAAAGTGCTCAAAATAAAACAAAACATTAAAAAAAGAAAACACAAAAACTCACCACAAAACCATGGCTTGTTTTCTGTGCCCCAGCACCACAAGGTGGCTAGCGTAGACTTGTGGACCCTGGGCTCACTGAGGTTGCAAGCTGATAGTGAGCTGGAACCCTTCTCTGGTCTGGGCTTTTAAGGTGGATGGGGAAGGAACATTCCCATGGTTCCTGGGTCCTTTTAAACTGCAACCTTTTTTTCTGTGTCCTAGCATGGCTAGAGCTGGTGTGGGCCAGTGGACCCTGAGCATCCTGAAGTTGCAAGCTCTCTGTGACAACTAGACCCCCACATTATGGTGTCTGGAGACCCTGCTCTGGTCTGGGCTTCCAAGGTGGGGTGGGAACATAAACCTTATTGTTCTCCAGTCCAACTGACCTGGAGAGCCTTCCCATAGTTCCTCCACCTCTTGGCAGAGTTCTAGGGTTGTCTTTTTATATGCTAGTTGTTTTTTTAAACTGCAGGTTTTCTTTTGTGCTTAAGGACAGAGGAATCTGTTCTAGGCCCCTCAGTACTATCACTCCCCACTGCCATTCACAGCATTGGGGGTGGGGTTTCCCTTTGTTACTGTGTCTCTGTCTCTCTTGTTGTTCTCTTGCCACTTTCTTTGTCTTTGGTTGTTCAATAGCTGTTCAGTCAGCCCTCAGTTCTTTTTCAGGAGGAATTGCTCTATTAATAGGTGTATTTTGGTGTGTTCTGTGGAGGAGGTGAGTTCAGAGTCTTCCTACATCACCATCTTCAGCTGGAACTTGCAATTATTTTCCTTATTAAAGCTCAAATTGCCCCATCATTGACCAGTGATACCTCTTCAAAGTTGGTTCTTGAGTCCTGTTGATAGCTTCCTGGCTCTCTGGTATATTAAGATATTCCAGGTTCTTCTTGTACAGTTTCTGTCCCAGACTTGGAATCAGCAATTTCTTCAAGAAATTCTGGCTTCTTTTAATGGGAATTTATTTCATTAATAGGAATTTTACTACTGTGTTGATCAATTTCTAGGCTTCTTCAGTGGACAGTTAGGACATACATACAAAGTATGTGTGTGTGTATGTTTGTGTATGTATACACAGATATATGTTTTTTATTAAAATAAAAAACCTCATGGAGTTGTTTCAAGTTTAGTGCTTGTTTTCTGTACACAAGCATTTTTAATGAGGCAGAGTAGAGAAGTTGGTTAATAATATGCCTGCTGACTCTGCAACCACTTGATTAAATAATGAATCCCAAGGGCTTTCAAATATTTGATATAACAATGCACAATTACCTCTAATATGTGCATAATGCTGTTAACAGGATAGCATTTCTTTTCTTTTTTTAAAATTTTATTTATTTATTTGTCAGAGAGAGAGAGAGCACAAGCAGGGGGAATGGCAGGCAGAGAGAGAAGCAGGCTCCCTGCTGAGCAAGGATCCTGGTGTGGGACTCTATCCCAGGACTCTGGGATCATGACCTGACCTGAAGGCAGACTCTTAACCAACTGAGCCACCCAGGCGTCCCTCAACGGACATTTCTTTCTTTCTTTTTTTTTTTTTTTAAGATTTTATTTATTTATTTGACGAAGTGATAGCACAAGCAGGGGGAGCAGCAGGCAAAGAGAGAGGGAGAAGCAGGCTCCCCGCTGAGCAAGGAGCCCAGTGTGGGACTTGATCCCAGGACCCTGGGACCATGACCTGAGCCGAAGGCAGATGCTTAACAAACTGAGCCACCCACGCATCCCCAGGATATCGTTTCTGTATACTTGAAACTTCCAAATGTTTAAGTGGAAAATATAGAAAGACTGCAGGGATGTTTATCATAGGTTATGCTTTGGTTTTGTGATTCAAATTAAACTATCTTATAATATATTGTGCAGCTGTAAGTTATTATACAGTTATGTAATACAGTGCTGAATAAAATAGCAATTCTGTACTCTCTAGCTACTTGTTTATCATTTTATTATTCCCAGCACCTACTATAGTGGGCTTGGTGGGCACATAGTAGCTGCTTAACTAACATTTGTGAAATGTGTAAGTATTGGTGCTGGTAATATACCAATGAGTAAGTTTCTTGACTCCATCCTCAAAACATTATTTGTAGGCATTGACATTAGTTTTACATACTTTATTGGATCTATTTGACCTGAGATAGCAAGTCAATTAAGCACTTTAAAAGCTTATACATGGGCCTTAACCTGAGAAGCAATATTAAGAGGCTCTCAATATTATCATCAGTGTCTGTAAATTTCCTAAATACAGTCTGTCCGTGTTTTGTACCTTGAATTTTGTCATTACATCATAAAGGTTAATTTGGTGAAACAGATGGTGGAAATGTGTTTTAAGGCTAACACTAATTAAAAATTAAAGGACAATGTTGATGAATAAAATATGTAAATTGCAATGATATTAGACCTGGAATTGGAGATGATGTTAATATCTTACATTTTTCATTAAATGGCTTTTAATTAACTCCTAAGAGGGTAGTCACTCTGCAAAGCCATGTAAAATTAGACCATTAAGTCACCAGGAGTTTTTTTTAGAAAGTTTTTACTCTGCTACTTTTTCAGGTAGAATTTTTCTTTTTAGCTTAAGACTAAATTATTGAGTTTATATATGAGTTAAATTAACTATTTCTCATATCTCTCTTGGCTATGAGGATATTTCTTTGTTTTTACCTAGTGACTTCTAACATTTTGGTCACATCAACAACTGAAACATAAAAGCATCCCAAATAGCTTCACTATAGGCTGTACCTGGTCAGCTAAGCATTTTACCTGAGCTATATGGTGTTAGAAAAAATTGAATTATTTGCCAGCATTAAAAATTGTGAATTTTTTTAACCTCAAGTATGAATTTCTAGTACCTCTTGAAGCATCAGAATATTTGACCATGATGGACTCACATTTTCACATTACAACTATTGACTGGAGATGAGTACTGAAGTTGTTTCAGGCTCCGCCTCATCTTATGGTCTCCCTGATGTTAAGACTGATTGTCAGTTACCACTTATTAAGAGAGAAGTGAAACATTTCTTGTATCCTTGTCTTTAGCATCAGTGGTAAAGTAAAAGATAGATGAAGAAGGCTGCATTTGTCAAGAAAAATGGGAGAGAGCAAGAGGGAATATTTTGTGTGTATACACATAAGAGGAAGATATTCCATGCATTTAATATAAAGGTATGTCTGTTTTGAAAGAATACAACTTTAAAGGTCATTAGGAAGTAAACCATCCTAAGACTGTGACTGATACAAGATAAAGATAATTGATAAAAAAGAAAAACCTAATGATCTGATAAAGGAACTGATATACCAGTAGGGCTTCTTTTGGAATGTGAATAAAACAGGTGCAGATGCTTTAAAATGCAGTGTGTGTTAATTGGAGCAATTGATCAGTTATCAAAACTTTTTGCAGATGGCAAAGATTTTATAAGATTTATTTATAAGATTATCTACTGAGTATAGCAGAAACTGTGTCCTAAACAAAGGCAAGCATTTTATAGATAGAAGCCTGTCTAGAAATACTGCTTCTCAATGTGGGAGCATTTGTAGAATTTTAAAATTGTAGCTGATGAGAACACAGGTATAAATAATACTACCAAGTTGTCTATATTTATCTTTGTATTGAGAAAAATGTAGTGAGACTGAAGAACTTTTAGTTATGGTACCTATGACAATAGTTTGTTTTTCTATGTTGATAATAATCTTCAAAGGTTTAATGTAGAATGGTCAAAATTAGTTAAGTGATGGGGCTCTTTGAGTGGTCATGGTTTATATTTATTATAATATTATAAAATTTAAATCCAAGGTGGCAACATTTTACAAGGATGTGAGACTTAAGTCTATTGGCAACATTTTACAAGGATGTGAGACTTAAGTCTATTCCTTATAGCATCATCAGGAATTGGTTTGTGGTAGAAAGTGAAATAGAATACATGCCATTGACTGAAAGTAATCATGGCATGGACCATGGGCAGTTCAGTCACAGTGACTCGGATCCCTATTCAATGGTCTGTTGGAGTTAGATACCACAGTTGTGGCATTGTGCTATAAAGATTTGTGTGTAGTTTTTTTTTTTTTCTTTTTTTGCTTAGTATTTTTCTTTTTTTGTTAAAAAATTTTTAAATTTAAATTCAATTTAGTTAACATATACTGTATTATTAGTTTCAGGGGTAGAATTCAGTGATTCATCAGTTGCATTTAACACCCAGTGCTCATTACATCAAGTGCCCTCCTTTATGCCTGTCGCCCAATTATCTCTTCCCCCCCCCCGCCACCTCCCCTCCAGCAACCCTCAGTTTGTTTCCTAGAGTTAAGAGTCTCTTATGGTTTGCCTCCCTCTCTGTTTTCATCTTATTTTATTTTTTCCTTCTCTTCCCCTATGTTCATCTGTTTCCTGTCTTTAATTCCACATATGAGTGAAATCATCTGGTATTTGTCTTTCTCTGACTGAGTTATTTAGCTTAGCATAATACCTTTTAGTTCCATCTGTGTCATCGCAAATGGCAAGATTTCATTCTTTTTGATGGCTGAGTAATATTCCATTACACACACGCACATGCACACACACATACCACATCTTCTTTATCCATTCATCTGTTGATGGACATCTGGGTTCTTTCCATATTTTGGCTATTGTGGACATTGGTGCTATAAACATTGGGGTGCATGTGCCCCTTCGAATCACTATGTGTGTAGGTGTGTAGTTAGGAAAGAAATTGTTCTTCATGTTATCTGAGGAAAAATTCTGCCTTGACTCATCAAGAAGGAGAGGAATAAAGACTGATTTGACAAGATTAAATATCAAAGCACCATTTTATTACCCCCCAAATGTGGGGCTTTCCATATACTCTGTTAGAAGACAAGGCTTAAGCCTGGAGTTGAGGCTTATTACTTTCTGGCCCCAAGTGTAGCCCTTGGGGCTACTTGTTTGATGGTGCCTGGTAGACTCCTGTCCACTCATTGGCATGGGAGACATGAAGCATATTTTATATCTCAGTGGCCAGAGAAGCAGAAAACCATTGAGAGACAAGAGACAAAGCTGTGTTGCCCTTTAAAATAAGTTGGTTTTTATTATATATTTAATATATAGGAAAAATACAAAAAAATGGTAGAGCAAATACCCATGTACTTAACATTCAGCTTAATACATAGAACTTCTGTACTCCCATCTCTCCCTACCTTCTCTCTCATCACCCAGATATGAAAAGGATCTTGATTTTGAGTTTTCATTCTCTTGCTTTTGTCTATAGCTCTAGCAGATACTCATGTATCCCTAAACAATATGTGGTTTACATTTCACACTTTTCAACTTTATATAAAGGTAGGCCTGCTGTATGTATCCTTTGGTGACTTGCTTTTTGCTCAACAATCTGTTCTTAAAATTCATTCATGTTGATACATGTAGTTTATTTATTCTCACTATTGTGTAAATACAAACACTGCATTCATTTCCATGTTGCTAGACAATGGGGTTTATTTCCTTTTTTTTTCCTTTGCTAAATTAAGCAAGACTATTATTTCTGTAGAATGCGCACTGTATGCAAGGCACTATTCTAGATTCTGGGTGTACCTCGGTGAGCAAAATAGACAGAAATCCCAACTCTTATTGAACTTATATTCTTGTTGGAAGACACAGACAAAAAAAAGTAAATTATATGATTTGTGAGAATGTGGTAAGTGTGATAGAGACAAAGCAGAGACAATGATAAGGAGTACTTGTATTGGGAATGGAATTGAGATTTTAAACAGGGTGATCAGAGATCTCATTAAGAATGTGAGTAGTTGAAAACAGACTTGGAGATGACAGAAAGAACTATGAAATGATCTGGGGAAGGAATGTTCCAGGCAGAGGGAATAGTGCAAAGACCTTGAGGGGGGTGCTTCCCTTATATTTTGTAAATTTCTCCTAGTGCACATGTGCAAGAGGTTTTCGAATGTATGTTACTAGGCATGGAACTTCTGGATCATGGGCTATGCAGTTATGTACATTCTTAATTTGACCAGTGTATTGGTCTCTGTGGATTAACTGTTGGAACACACAATCTGCTCTCTCTTTAGTTTCCTTTCCCGCTCATCTTCTCCTTCTTACATTAGTTTGGAAGTTATACACTTTATTTCTATTCATTTAGTGTTTACTCAAAACATTTTAACATGCATACTTAACAAGTGTAAAGTTGATCACTAAAAGTACTATCTTTGTGAATAATATAACCTTAAACACATTAACTCAATTATGCCTCTATCATTTTATATGCTTTTTTTTTTTTTAAGAATTTATTTGCGAGAGAGACAGTGAGAGACAGAGAGCATGAGAGGGAGGAGGGTCAGAGGCAGAAGCAGACTCCCTGCCGAGCAGGGAGCCTGATGTGGGACTCGATCCCGGGACTCCAGGATCATGACCTGAGCCGGAGGCAGTCGCTTAACCAACTGAGCCACCCAGGCGCCCATTTTATATGCTTTTTTTGTGCAGTATTTTAGTTCTATGTTTATTTTTTAAAGATTTTATTTATTTATTTGACAGAGAGGAACACAGAGAGAGAGGGAACACAAGCAGGGGGAGTGGGAGAGGGAGAAGCAGGCTTCCTGCAGAGAAGGGAGCCCAATGTGGGGTTTAGTCCCAGGACCCCAGGATCATGACCTGAGCTGAAGGCAGACGCTTCACCACTGAGCCACCCAGGCACCCCTAGTTCTATGTTTTTTTTAAAAAACTACTAGTTAAACACTATTGCTATTGTTTTAGACATTTATACTGTTGATCTAGCAATCAGTGCTTATTTGAATTTCTCATATGTTTCCCAATTTCTTTCTTTCTTTCTTTCTTTCTTTCTTTCTTTCTTTCTTTCTTT
>NC_058406.1:63984621-64003167 GCF_002201575.2 Neomonachus schauinslandi
TTTCTTTCTTTCTTTCTTTCTTTCTTTCTTTCTTTCTTTCTTTCTTTCAAGATTTTATTTATTTATTTGAGAGAGAAAGAGTGAGAGAGAGAGAGAGAGAGCACAAGCCAGTGGGGAGAGGCAGAGGGAGAGGGAGAAGCAGACTCCCTTCTGAGAAGGAAGCCTGATGTGGGGCTGGATCCCAGGACCCTAGGATCATGTCCTGAGCTGAAAGCAGACACTTAACTGCCTGAGCCACCCAGGCACTCCTATTTCCCAATTTCTTTATTCATCATTCCATCTTACATCTCAAACTTTAATCTGGGATCATTTTTTTTCTCCTTGCAACACATGCTGTAGAATTTCCGTGGGTGGGGGTAGAGTGTTGATCACAAACCCTCTCAATTTTTGTCTGTCTGACTTTTGGGAAAAAATTATGGGCTGGCTTGAGCAGTTGAGTTGTATTTGTATAATACAGTCAATGCACAAATCACTTTCCTTGGATTAAACAGCCTAGGTGGCAACATTAAGGTATTTGAAATGTGTATTGTTCTAAATGAAGCCACAATGGAATCTTCTGGAAACTTGTGCATGGGGGCAATTTAGTCAATATAGAAGGCTATCTGGTTCCACATACCTCTCTTTATGGGAAACAGTAACTCAAAAGCACATCTGTCCAGGCACAAACTCTGTAGGCTGCAGCCAGAATTGTTGGGGAAAAGCATGACAGTTTTGGGCCCTGTGTGATGAATTCCAAAATATTCCCCAGATACCTGATATATTCTGCCAGTTTGGGGGTGAAAGAAGGATTAAAAAAACCCCTTATCTTTAGAAGCAATTAAAATTTTTTCTATTTTCTTCTTGACTATAAACTAAGCTACTGTGACTTTAAACTTCATTGGTTTTGTTATCACCTTAATTAAGGAAGAAGGAAGAAATGTTAGGGCAATATAAAAAAAAGAATTCTATGAGTAAATGATGAATTCTGACAAAATCTTCTTTTACTTGCATGATTAACCTCCTTTCTCAATCTTAAAATGAGCCATTTTTCATTTCTAACAGTTTTATAATCTCTCTACAGTGATCATTCAAGTTCAGGATCATTTTTATATTTTACTTTTTTACAATTAATGCTTGATGAAGCTGGCAAACATTCAGAACTTAGTTTGACATCTTCAAAGCAGGAGATACTAATAATTTTCTTGTTCTAGTTCTTCATGCCTCTGTGTATAAATATGTAGATGTGTTTATTAGATAATGCTTGAAAACTAATAAAATGTTAATTCATAGAATAAGATTAGATATCCTATTTTTGAAAAAGGAAGTAAGGGCAAGGTATCTTAGAGTCCTCTCATAAATCAGAGTTTGTAAGACATTTATTTTCTTTTTCAGCACATTAGGTAGGTTGTTTAAACTATCTTGGGACCAACTTCATTCAACTTTCATAAATATTCTGGTAGTAACTGTCAGCACCAGGAATTTCTAGCAAAGGAACTGTATTTTCTAACAAAGATTAAGACAGATGGATCTGTATTTTATACCTTTTTTTATGATTCACTTCATTTGCCAACTTAACAACTTATCCAGCTGCTTTTGATCAGCAGCTTCCATATTACTGGTGTATCAATTCTTGCCTTTTTTTTTAGTGCCAAAGGGAGGAAAGTATAGATAATATAATCAGAATTTATATACTTTGTACTTTAAAATTTTCAACTATCCTTTCTTCATTTCCTTCCAGAATTTTGGCTTTTAATTGTGAACTGTGTGACCAACCTCAGTTTTGTCATTTAGAAAATGGATATAATCAATAATTGTACTTAATTTATAGTAATGCTGTCAAGACTAAATAAGACCATCACATAAAACACTAAGGATATTTTCTGGTAAATAGTAAGTACTTAATAAATGAACATGATTTTTGTTATTATTAATACTGGAATAGTAGCTGAAGTGGCATGGGTTGAAGACATTGTAACTGAGGAGACAAAGGTATTAAAAGGACAGTGGATGACTGGACTGTCCACAACCCAGAAGGATGGTAAGAGGGGTAGGTAGTGTAAGTTGTTTGCCAGTGTCTTTGGTTAATCAGGGAGGTGTGGATAGAGACTAGTAAACAGCAGTGATGAGGAATAAGAGAGGCATGATCCTTAAAGGAGCACGGATATTTACTTGAAGGAGGAGGAGCAGAGATCTGGATGGGAGCATTGGAAAATAAGGAAAACGCTGATCCCCAAACCCATGCCTGGTATATATGGCAAAATGGGCATTTGCTCCTCAATGGGCTTTTGGGGAGGCTGTGTACTTGTGGTCCATCCAAGTTTCAGTGTAGGCAAGGTGTTGGAAGATATTGAGGATGTTGTAAAGGTATTTTTACTCTGAAAGGAGTTTCTCTGAGACAAATAAGTTTTAGAGAAAGAGGAACATTATGGTTGGTTTAGAGGAAAGAAGTCCAAGGCGAAATGGGAATGAAACTGTGGGAAAGGAAGCTGGCTAGAGGGAATTGTATCTTGGATGATGATCAAGAATAACATGTGCGTGAGGCACAAGGCTTCCAGAAGGAATTAGACCTGTTTTTTGGTTCCTGTCAAGATGGGGAAATCAGCCATGAAGAGGGAGTGGGACTAAGGCTATTTGAACTGGTGAGTGTAGTGGGTGGAGCCTTAGGGGGCAGGCTACCAGAGGCAGTGAGAGGATAGAGGGAAGTGTGCAAGTTACGCTCTTGCCTCTTCCTTATTTCCTTGGGAAAATCAATGTCCACTCCTTCACCACAGAAATTGGCAGCCGCTGTTCAGAGATAATAAAAGAGCAGCACAAAAGCTCTGCTGGGGTGAGATGTGGCTGAAAGGAGCCATGGAGAGACCAACTGCCCTTGGGCTTTCACTGCTCCATTTCTTCTCCCTCCAAAGGCCCAGGGACAATAAAGTTACAATGTAGGCAGACTTCCTCCTTTTAGTGGTGTTTGTAAGTATTAATCAGAGGATCTCCATGTGCAGACAGTAAACAGGAGGGTCAGGAGAGGTTTTGTGGTGCCTAGAGCCTTCTATCTTCCTGTCCTTTCACTTAACTCACTGGGACAGACAAACTAGTGCCTGGCCTTCAAGCCATTCTCATGACACAATTCTGCATGGAATAGCTAATGCTCTGCTGTTCACCAGCACACAAAACAAAACAAAGATACTAGAACCCTGAAAATAGAACTATTATACATGAAAGACAATAAACTGAACACCATATATCATCTGAAGCAGTATCATTGCAACAGAATGTACCAAGAATTTAAAGCATGCATGATAAGTATACTTATTAGTAATACGAAGCAAGAATAAGAAGTTATAAATATGAACTAAGGGGAAATATTCAGAATGAAGAATGTGGTATTGAAATAAAGTATATGAGCACTGGGATAGGTATCAGCAAGGACATAGCAGAAGAATGAATTAATGAAGGTAAGATTGAAGAACTTACCCAGAGGGAGCAAGATAGAATACAGAGAAAAAAAACCCACCAAGAAATATGGAGGAGAAGTGCAAATAGGATTGCACCAGTTGATAGGATTTCATAAAGGAGGGAGAAAAAAAAGAGAATAAATACTTGAACAAAAATATGGTTTAATTTCTCATGTTTAAAGATTAAAAAAAAAAAAAAAACCCAACATGAAAGGGCTCATACAGGGCCAAACAGGATAGAGAAGGGAATATCCACACTTGGAAATTTAATATCAGAATATAGGAACATTAAGATGAAGAGAAAATTCTAAAAGCTTCCAGAAAGAGATTCCCCACCAAGGAAAATGGACCAGATTGACACCACTTTTCTCAACACCAACATTAGATATCTATCTATCTATCTATCTATCTATCTATCTATCTATCTATCTATCATCTATCTATCTAATCTTCTATCTACCTATCTCTATTATATATATATACATATATATATTATATATATATATAAAAGAAGAAGAAATCGTTTTAGGCATTGAAGGAAAGTAACTGAATTAAAATTTGGTTTTATCCAGCTAAATTGTCATTCAAATATGAGAATATAATAAAAAATACTCTCAGCCTGCAAGGCCTTGTTGCACAACCCCCCACCAATCTCTCTTGGAGAAAACCTTCAAATCAGAAGAGCTTTGGGGGTTAGGAGTAATAAAATAACATGTACTTTTAATATAAAAAACAAAATCCAGTATCAAAGAAATAAAAAAGGGGAAGTACAATACAATGAACCAGGGCATTTTTTGGAGGGAAAGATATCACTGTTGATAACTTTAAGAAATCAATAAGGGTAGGGGCGCCTGGGTGGCTCAGTTGTTAAGCGTCTGCCTTCAGCTCAGGTCATGATCCCAGGGTTCTGGGATCAAGCCCCGCATTGGGCTCCCTGCTTGGCGGGGAGCCTGCTCCTCCCTCTCCCACTCCTCCTGCTTGTATTCCCTCTCTTGCTGTGTCTCTCTCTGTCAAATAAATAAATAAAATCTTAAAAAAAAAAAGAAATCAATAAGGGTAAATAAATAATTCTTCCAGTAAAAGCAAAAACTGTAGGGACAAAAATCATGTTTACCTTCTTTTTTTCCTTCTTAAAAATTCAAGTATAGTTAGCATACAGTGTTATGTTAGTTTCACAGTATAATG
Source organism: Neomonachus schauinslandi (assembly GCF_002201575.2). Taxonomy (NCBI): domain Eukaryota; kingdom Metazoa; phylum Chordata; class Mammalia; order Carnivora; family Phocidae; genus Neomonachus; species Neomonachus schauinslandi. The sequence goes on from NC_058406.1 coordinate 63,989,232, forward strand.
ATTCAACAATTCTATACATTTCTCAGTGCTCATCAGATGTTTACCTTTTAAACCAACAGAAGGAAAGTAGTTCTGTCCAAATGGAAGTCATGGAAGGGGAGAAAAGAGGGAGAATACAATAAGTAAGAAATATGAAACAAGGTGGCTGAAATATATCTGAATATAAAATAAGAACAAATGATTTAAGATCATCAATTAAAAATCTAGCATCTCAGATTGGATTAAGAAAACAAGATCCAAGAATATGTGCTCTTCACAGACACACTTAAATAACACAGAAAGAAGGATTGAGAAAAGAAAGAGTAGCCAACCACAGGTCAGAATAAAGGTGGGATAAGTAGCTTAATAACTGGCAAAATAGAATTTAAGGCAACAAAATGCCATGTTCCTAATAATATAATTTATGTACAGGTAAAAGGGAAATTAGAGTACATGAACACATATGTACTAAAATGCCATGTTAGAATGTATAAAGAAATAAGTGGCAGAATTTTAGGGAGAAACAGATAAATCAATGATCTAGGTAGAGATTTTAACACAATCTTCTTAGAAACTAAGTAGTCAAAAGAAAAAAAGGAAAATTTTTGTAGATTAAAATACAATTAATAAGTTTATTCTATTAGATATATTGAAGACTATGCACTTAATCAGCAGAGACTACATATTCTTGAGCAATCAAGAACCATTATAAAAATGTATCTTGGGACACCTGGGTGGCTCAGGGGGTTAAGCGTCTGCCTTCGGCCCAGGTCATGATCCCAGTTTCCTGGGTTGGAGTCTTGCATCGGGTTCTTTGCTCAGGGAGGAGTGTGCTTCTCCCTCTGCCTGCCACTGCCCCTGTTTGTGTTCACTCTCTCTCTCTATCTGACAAATAATTAAATAAAACCTTAAAAATATATATATCTTGTATTAGACCATGAAGGAAGTTTTCAACAAATCTCAAATGAATAATAGCAGCTATGTTCTCCAATCTCATTGCAATGAAATTGGAAATTATCAACAAAAGGACAGCTCAAAAACAAAATAAAACAAGACAAAACCCCCACCTTATGTTTGGAAACCACACAGTTATTTTTATTCTCTTATAAAGTTATTCTTGAATTAAAAAGGAAACTAGATAGGAAATTAAGAAATACTTACTACTGAATGATAGTGGAAATACTGCGTGTTAAGACCTGTGGGGCAGAGCTGAAGAAGTACTAACTTTGATGGAGATTTATAACTTTAAATAGATCCAGTAGGAAACAAGACAGGTTTAAAACAGACAAGATTAGCATTCAATTCTAGAAATTGGAAAAAGAGCAAACACAGACTAGAAGGAAACAATAAAGATAGAAGCGTAAATAAATAGACTGTATATTAATTATAATAAAGCTATCTAAAATGAAAAGCTGTTTTTTTGAAAAGGTTAATAATATAGTCATATTTCAGACAAGAGTCATCAAGAAAAACAAATTCAGATAAGCACAGAACAAGAAGGCCCATGTGAAACCTTCATCTTTTTTTTCATGTGCCCAATGGAGAAGGAGATTGCCTGAGATCCACGGGATGGGTCATCTTGCTCATGTTATTAGAAATCTCCTCTGCCGAGGGGATGCAGACATTTACACACCCCGTGTCCATGTGGAAAGATCTGTCTACCTACTACTCCTCTCCCCAACCTCTATTTTATCAATTTTCCAATTTTGTTTCCTCTAAGATAGGACGGTAAAGGTATATTGCTGGCTTTACCAGCTGAAAGAAAATTGCTTTTGGTGGTCTTTACAAACAGGTATACAGAAAAAAAAAATTTGATAGATCAGTAGCTGAATACCAGAAGATGTGTTGATTTGCTTTAGTAAGGAAACAATTTCTACAACAGCAGTTGTGTTTGGAGCCATCACCTGTTTAAGTTTATGAAAATTCACTGTCATTTTCCAAGATACACCTGTCCTCTGTAGAGTCCAAAAAGGTGAGTTGAATGGGGTATGAAGGAAATCACTAACTCTGCATTCTTCAAGTCCTTTATGATGTAATTAATCTGTAATTTCTCCAGAAATACAGTATTGAAGATTAATATGGCATTTGCTAGTTTTTATGGCCTCAGGATTACCTTAGTAATTCTTTTTTTTTTTTTTTAAGATTTTATTTATTTGAGAGAGAGAATGAGATAGAGAGAGATGAGAGGGGGGAGGGTCAGAGGGAGAAGCAGACTCCCCGCTGAGCAGGGAGCCTGATGCGGGACTCAATCCCAGACTCCAGGATCATGACCTGAGCCGAAGGCAGTTGCTTAACCAACTGAGCCACCCAGGCGCCCTACCTAAGTAATTCTAATGGACAGTGCCTTAGGGGCTGAATCTCACTTTTTTTCTTTTTTTTTGGTTGGTCATTCTTTGATCATTCAGCTTTTACGTGTTGAATGCCTCCCATGTGAACAGAATAATGACTTCTGTTTTGACCTAGAACCAGAAATAGGAGGGAAAACCCTTACAGGTTCTCACTACTTTGTTGTGGGTGGTGACCTCACACCACTTACATATTGGTACCGATAAAGCAGGGAACCTAAGCAACTTTCACTAACCAGACCTTCAACCTTCTGATGTATTCACTTTGGTGAGTATGACAAATTCCAAACAAATACACACTAGATGAAATGCACATTAAAATCCCAAGGCAGAAATGTCTGTGAGCTGAGATAACTGTTTGGTGTAGTTTATGTCCAGAAAACCCTCTGAGACTTGACTATGAGTGCAGGCAAGAATGATGAGTACAGGTTTAAATCATTCCTTTCCACCCCAGGCCAATCCAGGCCAGTCCATTATGGCTTCCTTAAACATCCATGCTATCCTCTTTCTTCCCCACTCTTCAGATATCATATACAAAGGACAAAGTCCGTTCAAAGACAAGCATTCCAAGTCATGTGAATCTATCATACTTTCATTTTACCATGTCTTCCCTTTTGATTCAGGACAACAACGTCTTTTCTTGCCTCTCTTTTGAGTAGCCTATAATACTATCTTCCCAAATAGGATTTGGGGTGTTCTTTACTATTCTTTCCTCTTGCATCGTAGAAATATATCCTTAGATTATTTCAAATGATGAGCTCAAAAGAGTCTCAGCCTCTTCTCCATGACCCACTCCTATGCATTTCCATCTGACTTTTCCACCCTTTGAGGGGAATTTGACAGCTTTACTCCAGGTCACCCTGAGATTGTGTATGGTCTGCTTTTGATAGAAAAGTATTGTTCATTCAGTCAAGCCAACTTGTTGGTAGCCGAGCAGATGGCACCCTCTGATCACTCACACCTTTTAGATGAATTGTTTCTTAATTTCTTGAATACCAGAAGACTAGAAGCCAGCCCTATTTGTTTCTCACCTTGGCTTTCTTAACATCACAGGGTTTCTTCAAGTCTCAAGGACAGAAAGGAACTTTTAGTGTAGTGACGAGCTGGGACATGAAGACTTCTATCAGTCATATCAGAGCTGTTTGTTTTAAAAATAAATTTTGTGTCAGGGTTTTCAGCTGCTAATATTTATGGTTTCAAGTTCATGACATTAATCTTAAATAAATAAGACAAAACCAGATCAGCACTTCAACAATTAAAGAGTATTTGTTCCAAGTCATAAAAACTGTTACTGACTTGATGTAGGTTAATTTAGAGATCTTCAGAAATGAGTTTGGATTTCAGTGCTTGAAAATGTCAAATATAAATGTAATAAATCTATTACCATTATCTCATTCTTCAGGTGATAGTGCTTTGGTAGTTAAAATACAGCTCATAAAATTTATATTTATGTTAAGGCTAATTGATTTTAACATTTTTTTAAAGGAACATCTTCAGAAAAGCACCAAATTGGGGTTGATAAGTGTAGAATATTTAAACCAAGTGATTCAACCTAAGCCCCAAAAGATGGAATTTGAATGACAGGTCAATCAAGCAGTATATCCACACTTACTTGACAAGACATTCTAGAATCTAACATAGAAGTCAAAACTACCAGAACAGCAAGTTGGCTAAATGATGTCAATGTGAATGATTATGGAAACCAGTCAGTGTCTTTTGGGGAAAGAAAATCTCTAAAAAGAAGAGTGAATTTCAAGATATCTTTATGAGCTTTCCAGTGTTTTCTTTGACAAGCTGATATTTCTTTCCATAGTTGTCATGACTTTCTCTGTTGTTGGAAGTAGGATTTCATAACATTACTGAACATTTTGCATGTTAAAAAATAAAAACTAGAATCAAATAGTTATAATTACCTTGTTTGGGTGCCCGGGTGGCTCAGTTGGTTAAGTGACTGCCTTCGGCTCAGGTCATGATCCTGGAGTCCCTGCATGGAGTCCCGCATGGGGCTCCCTGCTCGGCGGGGAGTCTGCTTCTCCCTCTGACCCTCCCCCCTCTCATGTGCTCTCTCTTTCATTCTCTCTCTCTCAAATAAATAAATAAAATCTTTAACAAATAATTACCTTGTTCTTTTGGAAGAAATGCTAATTTGATGCAAAAGAATCAGATTTGGAGTGTCATATTTCTAAGTCTGGGTCTCTATTTTAGACCCCTAGATTTTCTTTGAAATAGAGTAGAAAGGTAAATTGTTTTTGAATTAGTAAAAACATTATCTGATTCAACAAATTTTTTTTTTGTTTCAACAAAATTTTTATGTTGCAATATTGATTTTTATTGATGACAATTTTGTAGCAGGACTGAACATTTGAGTTTCTTATTAAATCAGACTGAGTTACTGTGAATTTAAAACATTTTAAAAACTTACAATGTTTAACAGATTTTCTAGTTTTAGTTCTAGATGCGTAGAAGTGAAGCTATGCTTTAGCTTGGATGGAGATAGATTTTAAGTGAAATGTAGCAGAATGTCCTAGATTTTACATTAATCATCTTTGGGAAATGTTTTTCTTTCCTTACTTACAAGCAGTGTATTTTGTAATGAAACGCTAGTTCATTGTTATCTCTAGATTGCTTGCTGATAGAAATTAGTTAATAATGAATAGGCACACATTCCAAAAAGACCAGCCATGTCAGCATGTAGACTCTCTGAATAGAGCTCTTTAGAAAATGTTAGCAAAGTTTTACAAATTCCCATGTACAACCTGAGAAATTGTTGAAATGTCATAACATATATAGTATGTATATCTCAATAAAACTGAAGAAAAAAATCTCTGGACCATGTCTGGTGACAAGTCAGCATGAGTATTTCTCTGGAAGTCTCCTTGACCTCTAGTGTAAATAGATTTTGTGCTGGGTCCTCCTAATCCTCTATACACAACTAAATCCTAAACATGTCTGAATCCTAAAGTCCACATAACGTGAGTTCCCAGGTTGGGAATCCTGATGTAGTTATTAGAAGCATATTTGTATCAGTTAGAATGCTATAGTGATTTTTCTGGAATCTTTTTGAGAGCAGAACTATGCCTTCTACCCTTGATGCTAAGTCTGTGGCACATAGTAGGTAGCTACATGAACTCTTGACTAAAATGAATCCGTTTAAGCTTTTCCTAAGAGAGATGCTTTTTTCCTAATTGTAAAATCTATTTTGCTTCCCAACATTTTAATCCATTGTGTTGTTGGAAAGTACTTCCATTGACAGTCCATTAGAGGCAGCACTGCCTATGTGGAATCTTTGCCTGGCCATGTCCCCAGCACACCATTTAAGTGATCCTTGTGTGTAAATCTTCATTGCTCATTGAGATACTATTCTATTACTTCCCTCACAAAAGATTAAAGTGAGATCAAATATTTATTTTCTGGTATTTGGTAGCCATTTAAAATAGGTGTTACCTATTTTTAATCCTTTTAACTGCATTTTTAAGGAGACAAAAATCCTCCTTTATTTTAATGAATAAGAAACTGAAGTACTGACATGTGAAAAAAGTTGTCCAAGACCTTACCAGCACTAGTAAACAGCAGAACTAAAATTTGCAGACAGGTCTGCCTCTGCTTCATCAAGGGCCCCAGACACTGTTCACATAGCCATGAGGGATGCTGAAGAACCCTTAAATCTACTTCCAGGAATGCATTTCTCCCTCTTTGAGTCCCGTATAAACCAGGAAGCTCTGAACTCAATGAATACTAGTTTTAAGGAATCAATTAACTCCAAACGTAAAACAATTCTGAATTTAAAAACATGTAGTAAATATTGATTAGTAAATGCCTATTGTTCTGGATAAGAACTATATGACATAAAGGACTGACAAAGAAATTGAAAGAAAGCAAAAATAATTGAAATTAAATAATTGAAAAGTAAATACAGACTCATTGGGCATGGTACTAACATTGAAACCTGGCTTTGTCAACTTTAAGACTAGTGATTGGCTTACAAGTTACTGTGTGGATCATCATTCTGTTTTAAGACTCTGAAGATGGAGGTGTTGAGCAACTAATGGTTTCTATTGTGTTTTGCATCATTTCAGTCTGGTTTTTGGAACTATAAAGTTGGTATTGAAAGATACGCAGCCCTTTGGTTTAAAGATGTTTTATTTTAACACATATTCAGGAAAGTCAGTTTCCAATTATGGTAAAGCTAGAGAATTAGCTTGGAAATTTCTGTAATTTTTTTTTTACTATGGAATGAAAAGAAGAAACAAAGCATAGTATATAAGGTCATTAAATCCAATTTTTTTCTTTCCTTTTTTTTTTTTTTTTGATAAGAAAACTGAGACACAAGATGGCTGAATTAGTTGATTACATAGTTCACTAGTACAGGGCCTGACTAGTTCTATGTCTCTTGATTTCTGACCTAGTGTACTTACTAAGTAACTGATATATGTGTTTTTCAACTAGAGGATAAAATGCAAGGTAACTTTCGAGTAAAAGATAAAATTTCTTTATACAATTAAAGATTTAAAATAAAATGGTTAAGGTAAATTTCAAATGTTCCTACATACTGAAAAGACAGTGCCTTTCATTCTTACTGTTGACTCAACAGACATTCATTAGCTTTGTTTCCCTTCTAGTTTGGCCTGGACCCAATAATCAGTTTTTCCAACAATTCTCACCATCATCCTCAATTCCCTTAAGACATTTACTGTCCATTCACCCCTTTTCTAGGGCCCCTGTTATGGATCAATGATCTGTCTTCTTGGTTCCTGACTCTGGGTTTCTGAGCAGTGCTCAAAAAAGTTGCATAACCATGCTGATGGTGTCATTACCAGTGCAAATGTTCCAAACTCAGCTGGGCCTCTGATGATGCTTAGCAATTCTATTCTTAATCTGTGGCAGGGTCCCTTTTCTAGTCTTATATGGATTTTGTAAACTGTTACTCCTTTTTTCAATCCCCAACCTCATCCTTGTCCCCTGCCTGACCATATGGTGCTCCCACTTTTACTCAGAACATCAAGGCCATCAGGTAAGCATTTCCTCAGTATTCCTTCTGTTCACTTCCGAAATTAAATATATTTTTAAATCTTTCCTTCCTTCCTTAGAGGAAGCATAGAAGTGGTCAAGAGAAAGGGCCATGGAGTCAGATAGCATCTCAGCTCTTCAATCTAGTAAGTGTGTGACTTTAGGCAGATTCCTTACTCTGTGCTTAAGTCTTCTTCTCTGTGTGATGGGTGTAATAACAGTATTTACCACATAGGCTTGATATAAAGAGTAATGAGGTTTATACATACATACATACATACATACAAATACATAGAGTGCATGGTGCTTGGCAGAAGGTAAGTGTACAAATTAGCAGGATTAGTTTTATTGTTGTTATTTTTGTTATTGCCTAGGAAAGAAATTGTTCTATTCTTTCCTCAGTTAACTCTATCTCCTTTGGGATTTGGAGCTATATTTTATATCCTTTCTCTTTTCAGCCCATCTCTCCCCAATGCCATCTTCTTTTAGTTTAAAAGTAGGGGTACTTGGGTGGCTCAATCAGTTAAGCATCTGACTCTTGGTTTTGGCTCAGGTCATGATCTAATGTATTATGGGGTTGAGCCCCACATCGGGCTCCGTGGTCAGTGGGGAGTCTGCTTGAAGATTCTTCCCTCTGCCCCTCCCCTGACTCACGTGCTCTTTCTCTAAAATAAATAAATAAATCTTGAAAAAAAAAAAAGCATGCTCAAGCATTTCATTTCCAGGAATATCAGTAATGAGCTTCTGACTATCTTTTTAGTTAATATCTAACTGTAAACCTTATCCTGATCTTAACCCTGCCTCATTCTTGTCCTTCCATTATCATACAACTCTGGTAACTCCAAGTAATTTCTGAGCTGCCATGGAACTCAAGCCCAGAATTCATGGTTGAATGGGATGGCAAAATCAGCTAATTTTGAGATGCTATGACTATATGACTAAAGGATGTAAAACTTACTCTTTTTCATCATTAAAAATGAATTCAGGAATGTCAGCAAGGTGGTGGAGCAGGAAGCTATGGACACTCCTTTACCCTCTGAACATAATAATTCAACAAAATTCATGGATATCTTCCTTTTGTGAGAAATCCAGAAACCAATTGAAAGACTCCTATTCTCCAGGATAACATAAAACCAGACTCATTGAAGCCAGTAGGGAGATTCAGGACACCTTCTTGCCAGAATCCCTATCCCTGGCACAGTGTTATACACAAATCAATAATTACGATAGACCACATTAACAGAATGAAAGATAAAAGTCACATGGTCATCTCATACACGCAGAAAAAGCATTTAACAAAATTCAACACCATTTTATGATGAAACTCTCAACAAATTAGGAATAGAAGTTTACCTCAATATAGTAAGTTTGTATATTAAAGCCTGTAGCTAACATCATACTCAACAGTGAAACAATGATAGCTTTTCCTCTATGATCAGGAACAAGGCAAGATTGTCCACTCTTGCTGCTTCTATTCGACATAGTATTAGAAGTCCTAGCCAGAGCAATTAGGCAAGAAAAAAAAAGCATCTGAGTTGGAAAGGAAGAAATAAAGTAATTTCTGTTCACCGATGACATGATATCTAATATAAAAAACCCTAAAGAATTCACACACACACACACAATTGTTAGAACTAATAAATGAATTCAGTAAAGTTTCAGGATACAAAAATCAACATATAAAAATCAGTTCCATTTCTATATACCAACAATATACTATCTGCAAAGGTAATTAGGAAAATAATCCTATTTACAGTAGCATCAAAAAGAACAAAATATTTAGGAATAAATTTAACCAAGAAGGTGAAAGTCTTATATTTTGAAAACTAGAAAACATTTCTGGAAGAAATTAGCAAAGACATAACAAGAGAAAGACATCCCGTGTTCTTTTTAGTGGAGAATAGTACTTAAAAGCCACAATCAGGGCATTAGGTGCACTCAGGGCCATTGCAGTATTACTGCTCCTAGGCTCTCTCAGTGGACAGAACTAGATGATATATATATATATATATATATATATATATATACATATACAGACACCCACACAACTACATCCTCATATTTGCATATACACATATATACACATTTATATCCATATTTTGATATATATTTATATAAGGAAAATCATGAATTGACACACATATCTCCAATTCCAATCCAATACCACATGGTTCATTCTAGTTTTCCCCTTTCATATTTGTACCTCCTTTCTCTGATGGTGAGATACCTGGCTCCCTTTAATCTTAATATTTTTATTAGTTGATAGATATTCATGAAAATAATCTCCCACTTCAGCTGACACTAATTTCCTTTCATGGATGCTCTCTTGGCCCACTCAGACTCTGACACTACATGTCAGGCTCCCTACTATCTTTCCATGGGCTCTAATAATCCATGCAAGGCTGCTCTTTCCCATAATCCCCTTCATATGGACGCTCTCTGCACACTGCTCATACTTTGACTTTCCATACTGGGTCATCCTTTATCCCATGCTTTCCTCATCCCATCTCCCCTCCACATGATTTCCCTCCTTAATCTGTTCAGATAATGATACCCCACAATACTCTGCCTCTCTAGGTAGATGCCCTCCTCACCCTGGCTAGGCTTTAACATCTTGCTCAAGGTTACCATGGCTACCTCCTACTTTCAGCATAAATGACTAACTATACTGTTATGCCCTCACTTATGGCTTTAGAACAGAACTGGTCAGGAAAGGAAGGGAGAGGAAAGGGAAATGGAAAATTGTATCCACTGGAATTTATCCCTAATCCTAGTTTCTGCAACAGTGCTGATCAATCTTAGTCCACCTTGCCTGCTCATTGAATCATGTGTCTTGCCAGTTGATCATGATTTCTTACTAATTCCCGCTTGTGGTCTGCTTGGCCCCTGTATACGCTCACTGAGCATGTCATTGACTTAAACTCTTCCAGTGCCATGTCCTTATCGCCCTCCAGGCTGCAGATAGCTGTTCAGGATCAGGTTTCTGACTCAACTCACTTCTGCCGCAATCACAACTGTTCTCAGGAAGAAAGGTTAGATGCGTGATACCAAACCAAGAATCATCTCTGAAGAGTAGTTGTTGAAACTACAGCTGTGGAGGAGGTTTAAAATAAGGAAAAAGAAGAGGAAACTAGATAATACCTTGGGAAGAGTGTTTATGTGTTTATTTTTAGGGAACAGAAAGAGAAAGAAAAAGGAGAGTTAAAGAAGAGGTATTGTGGACTAATCAACAGCCTGGAAAAAATTGAAGTAATTGGTCTAGGTGACTAATTTTTTGAGAAAATTTGACTCAGTGCTGTGTCCTTAAATAATTTAAATTGGAAGTGTAGTGGTATTATTATAGAACTGGTGTAAACTAAGAAATATGACATTATAGAATAACTTGTTACAGTAAAAATGACTCAGTAGGTTGAGTCAAACTAAGTGATTCATCTATACAGCTTGTCAGATCATCTGACAACCATTTTGCCTGACTTTAGAGTTCAGAGTCAGTTACAGAAAGTCTTGCCTCTTCTGTTTTAGTTAACTTTTGGGTAGATAGTTTGTTACGACAATAGCAGTCTTATGAATTCATTATAAAAAGCCTTGTGGAAGAGATCCTTTGGACAATAGAGCTGTCTCTTAGGTTGCATGGCTGGTTATTTGCTGAAAACACTTTTTTTTTTTTTTTTTGCCTAGGTTACCTTGTTTAGATTGGCAAATTCTCTGGAAATGTGGGTAGCGTATATATTCATTTTATTCACCACTGTATCCCTATTACCTAATATACTGTCTGGCATATTGTAGATTTTCCAAAAAGTACTTGTGAAATTATTGAATGAAAAGAGATTGTTCTATACTTCTTTGAGAAGTCATCATCTGATGGTAAGAAAAGTAATTATAGAACAGTTTTTGGGACAGTTGTAGGAAAGCAGTCATGGCTTAAAAAATTTCCAAGACAACATGGAGTCTAAAAAACAAAACAGATAAATAAACAAACAAACAAAAAGCAGAATCAGACCTATAAACACATAGAACAAATTATGGTTGCCAGAGAGAAAGGGGATGGAGAGAGGGGCAAAATAGGTGAAGGGGATTGGGAGATACAAGCTTCCAGTTATGGAAGAAATAAGTCATGGGGATGAAAGGTACAGCATAGGAAATATGGTCAATGGTATTGTAAGAGTGTTGAATGGTGACAGATGGCAGCTACATTTGTGGTGAGCATAGCATAACATATAGAGATGTTGAATCACTATGTTGTACACCTGAAACTAATGTAACATTGTGTTTCAGTTATACTCAAAAAATTTAAAAACTTTTTCTAAGGCAATCCTCAAGGAACATCAATATGGAATATATTAAAGATTTTATCTGTAACAATGTAACAAGTGTGTTCCCTTTATAGAAGTACATAAAATTTTTTATTGTGCTTATAATTTAAACCTTTCCTATTCAAGGTTTGACTTCCTACAGTGGGTCACCTTTCAGTGCAAATGCTTTCCTCATCTCATATCCTCTCCACATGGTTGCCCTCAAACAGTAAATCATTAAGAAACAGGTAGCTGGATAACATAACATTTTGAAGTCCTTTTTAGAAGCATGTAGATGCAGGACATCTAGCAAGACAATTATGCTGAGTGGATCTTCCTTCACTACCCCAGCACACACACAGTAAAATTTCAAATAACTGTGGTCATAAAACCACTCCATTTATAGGAAAATTATTGCCGTGATTAAGTAGTTTGGTAATAACTAAATATAATAACTAATATAATTACTATATTAGTAATAATATATCTTCCAGATGGCTTAATGAGAATTACTGTAAGATGGTTATTTTCATCATAATTTTGTTTTTACCCCCATTGTTACATTCATCAGATAATAGCCTTTTCAATAGTTTGGGTTTTAATTTTTTAAGAAAATGGCACTTGAACAAATATTTCCCATTTGGGAAGAAGGGGACTAACCTATATTTAGCTTATGTTCTATTCCTAGCAGTATGTTATTTAATCTTAAAAGATTTATCTTTCTGTTAAGTGAAGCATAGATAATAATTAATCAGTGTGTTTCATTAAAAGAAGTCAGTTATAAAAGACCCTAATAGTTAAAAGCTAGGGTTCAAGAGCGGACAGATCTCCTTTAAATTCTGGCTTCTCTGTTTTCTAGCTGGGCTTTGGGCAGTTTATCTAATGTTTCTTAGCCCAAATTTCCCCATTAATAAGGTGGATTTAATAATATTGCTTATTTCATTGAGACATTTAGAGCATTCAGTGAGAAAATACATGTAAAGCAGTTAGCTTAATACCTGGCACATAATAAGTGCTCAATAAATATTAATATTCTTTATTATAGAAGGCTATCTGGCTTCTCTCACTTATTTTAGTGCTTTCAAAGTTGTTCCATGTTGTAGTACATATCAGTACTTAATTTCTTTTTATGACTGGATAATATGCCTTTGTGTGAATATACCACATTTTGTTGATCCATTCATCAGTTGATTCACATTTAGGTGTTTCCACCTTTTGGTGATTGTAAATAGTGCTACTATGAACATTTGTGTACAAGTTTTTTGCCTGAATACCTGTTTTCAGTACTTTTGGATATATGCCTAGAAGTGAAATTGCTGGATCATATGGCAATTCTATGTTTAATTTTTTTTGAGAACTACAAACTGATTTCTGCAGTGGCTGCACCATTTTGCATTCCCACCAGTGATGTATGAAAGTTCCAAATTTTCTACATCCTCACCAAAACTTACTATTTTCTGTTTTTTTTATAGGTAGTGCATTTATTGCAGAAAATTTAGAAAATGAGGGTAAGCTCATACTTTTCCTCCCAAACACACACAAATAAAATTGCCCATAATTCTACCCTGCAGATATGGTGCCTGGTAACATTTTGGAGCATATCCCTCCATTCTCATCTTGGTCAGGCATGTACATCTTCTTTTTATTTTATTTTATTATGTTATGTTAGTCACCATACAATACATCATTGGTTTTTGATGTGGTGATCCACGATCCATTGTTTTCGTGTAACACCCAGTGCTCCAGGCAGTACGTGCCCTCCTTAATACCCGTCACCGGGCTAACCCATCCCCCTCCCCCCCTCCCCTCTAAAACCCTGTTTGTTTCTCAGAGTCCATAGTCTCTCATGGTTCATCTCTCCCTCCAATTCCCCCCACCCCCCATTTTTCCCTTCCTTCTCCTAATGTCCTCCATGTTATTCCTTATGTTCCAAAAATAAGTGAAACCATATGATAATTGACTTTCTCTGCTTGACTTATTTCACTTAGCATAATCTCCTCCAGTCCCATCCATGTTGATGAAAAAGTTGGGTATTCATCTTTTCCGATGGCTGAGTACTATTCCATTGTATATATGGACCACATCTTCTTTATCCATTCATCTGTTGAAGGGCATCTTGGCTCTTTCCACAGTTTGGCTATTGCGGACATTGCTGCTATGAACATTGGGGTGCATGTGGCTCTTCTTTTCACTACATCTGTGTCTTTGGGGTAAATACCCAGTAGTGCAATTGCTGGGTCATAGAGTAGCTCTATTTTTAATTTTTTGAGGCACCTCCACACTGTTTTCCAAAGTGGCTGTACCAACTTGCAT
>NC_058406.1:64008167-64093564 GCF_002201575.2 Neomonachus schauinslandi
AGTCTGGCCAGTGGTTTATCGATCTTATTAATTCTTTCAAAGAACCAACTTCTAGTTTCGCTGATCTGATCTACTGTGTTTCTGGTTTCTAATTCATTGATTTCTGCTCTAATTTTAATTATTTCTCTTCTAATGCATGGCTTAGGCGTCGTTTTTTGCCTTTTCTCTAGTTCTTTAAGGTGTAGAGTTAGTTGGTGAATTCGGGATTTTTCTATTTTTTTGAGTGAGGCTTGGATGGCTATGTATTTCCCCCTTAGGACCGCCTTTGCAGTATCCCATAGGTTTTGGACCAATGTGTTTTCGTTCTCATTGATTTCCATGAATTGTTTAAATTCTTCTTCTTCTTCTTCTTTTTTTTTTTTTAAAGATTTTATTTATTTATTTTACAGAGAGAGACACAGCGAGAGAGGGAACACAAGCAGGGGGAGTGGGAGAGGGAGAAGCAGGCTTCCCGCGGAGCAGGGAGCCTGATGCGGGGCTTGATCCCAGGACCCTAGGATCATGACCTGAGCTGAAGGCAGACGCTTAACGACTGAGCCACCCAGGCGCCCTAAGTTCTTTGATTTCTTGGTTGACCCAAACATTCTTGAGCAGAGTGGTCTTTAGCTTCCAAGTATTTGAATTTCTGCCAAATTTTTTCTTGTGATTGAGTTCCAGTTTTAGAGCAGTGTGGTCTGAGAATATGCAGGGAATAATCTCAATGTTTTGGTATCAGTTGAGACCTGATTTGTGACCCAGTATATGGTCTATTCTGGAGAAAGTTCCATGTGTGCTTGAGAAGAATGAATATTCTGTTGTTTTAGGGTGGAATGTTATGTATATATCTATGAGGTCCATCTGGTCCAGTGTGTCATTCAAAGGTCTTGTTTCTTTGTTGATTTTCTGCTTAGATGATCTGTACATTGCTGAGAGTGGAGTATTGAGGTCTCCTACAATTAATGTATTGTTATCAATATGACTCTTTATTTTAGTTAACAGTTGGCTTATATAGATGGCTGCTCCCATGTTGGGGGCATAGATATTTACAATTGTTAGATCTTCTTGTTGGATAGACACTTTAAGAATGATATAGTGTCCTTCTGTTTCTCTTATTACAGACTTTAGTTTAAAATCTAATTTGTCTGATATAAGAATTGCTACCCCAGCTTTCTTTTGAGGTCCACTGGCATGGAAGATGGATCTCCATCCCTTCACTTTCAGTCTGGATGTATCTTTAGGTTCAAAATGAGTGTCTTGTAGACAGCATATGGATGGTCCTGTCTTTTTATCCAATCTGCAACCCTGTGCCGTTTTATGGGAGCGTTTAGGCCATTCACGTTGAGAGTGATTATTGAAAGATATGAATTAATTGTCATCATGTTGCCTGTGAAGACGTTGTTTTTATAGATTGTCCCTGTGTATTTCTGTTGTAGATCACTCTTGGGGTCTTTCTCCTTTTATAGAACCCCCCTTAATATTTCTTGCAGGGCCGGCTTAGTGGTCACATATTCTTTCAACTTCTGCCGGTCGTGGAAGCTCTGCATCTCTCCATCCATTCTAAATGAAAGCCTTGCTGGATAAAGTATTCTTGGCTGCATGTTCTTTTCATTTAGTCTTGCCAGGCCTTTCTGACTTGCCAGGTCTCTGTGGATAGGTCTGACGTTATTCTGATGTTCCTCCCTCTGTACATAAGGAATCTCTTCCTCCAACTGCCCTTAAGATGGTTTCCTTGGTTCTAAGATTTGAAAGTTTTACTATTACATGCCAGGGTGTTGACCTGTTTTCCTTGATCTTAGGAGGGATCCTCTCTGCCTCTAGGACTCAAATGTTTGTTTCATTCCCCAGATTAGGGAAGTTCTCAGCTATGATTTGCTCAAATACATCCTCTAGTCCTCTCTCTCTCTCCACTCCCTCTGGGATTCCAATTATTCTGACATTGGAACGCTTCATGGTGTCACTTATTTCTCTGATTCTATTTTCATGGATTCTGAGTTGTTTTTCCCTGGCCTCCCCTTTTCCCTTTTTATCTATTATATTGTCTTCCAGGTCACTTATTCACTCTTCTGCCTCAGTTACCCTAGCTGTTAGATTATCTAGATTGGATTGGATCTCATTGATAGCATTTTTAAGCTCTGCCAATTCACCTTTTATTTCTGTCCTTAGAGACTCTATGTTGCCATTAATTGATTTCTCCATTCTAGCCATTGTCTTCACAATTGCTAGCCTGAATTCCATCTCTGACATCTTGGTTATATCTGCATCCATTTGTAAATCTGCAGCATAAGTCATAATCTCTGAGTCTTTTCATTTTGGGGGCTCCTCCTCCTAGTCATTCTGTTGATGGGTGTTTGAGGGTATGTATAGAGTCCAAATTATTGACCAGAACCCAAGCAAGATGCACCTGTTTTCTTGGGACCTTAGGGTTGCTGGCCTCCTGTTTTCCCAGCCTGTCTTCTGCGGGAGGGGCCTGCCACGCTGTCACTCAGGCAACTCTGTTTGTGCGGAGTTGCCCTGCCCCCCATGGCGGGGGATGGGCTCAGTGGGAATCAGTCTTTGGGGCTTTTGTTCTCTGGCGCCTTTCCCTGGCGGCTTTCCGCGTCTCTTCTGCAAGTCAGAGCAGAAGAGACCATTTCCAACCCTCTGCCTCAGAGCAGAGAGACGGCAGTCTGTTCTTCAGTGAGCTCTCCAGGCCACACTGTCTCCGTTTCTGTCCCTGCTGCTATAAACTGCAGCGGCCTGGGTTGTGCACCCTTCTGCAGCGCTCCCAGTCCTGCCTCCAGGTTGGGGCATGTCTCTGCCCTTTGTGCTTCTAAAACCGCCAGCTGCTCCCAGTTTGCTGCACGACCCTGCCACTCTGGGTTTCCCTCCCGGGGGCTGCAGTTCCTGGGCGCGACCCCGCCGCTCTGGGTTTCCACCCCGGGGGTTGTCCTAAAGTCCTTTCCGCGCTGATACCGGTCTGCGAGTCTGTGCCAGTCTGCAGCACGTGAGGCTGTCACTCACCGGCGGTGTAGGATCCCCATGGCCAGGCACCCTCCCGCTGCTGTTTAGCCTCCGATATCTGCCCGCAGAATCAGGGCTCCCCGCTTCCTACCTCAAAACCAACCGCCTGCGATATTCTGTTTGTAGAGATCCAGATCTTCTTACATCTCAGGCTGGTTTTGTGGGTGCTCAGAGTGGTCTGGTAGATATCCAGCTCAATTCTGGGGACCAGTTGAAATAGGGTCCCCTACTCCTCTGCCATCTTTCCCCCTATTTTCTGTTTTTAAAAATGATGGCCAGCCTAGTGATCTAAAGTGTTTGTGGCTGTTTACACGTCTCTACTAGACTATCAGCTTTTCTGGGGGAGGATCTAAATCTTATTTCCTTTCCTCATATGTTGAACAATAAATGAATTTTATTTATTATTATAGAAATCCCAGACTTTAAGGAGTCTGTGATTTAGTGGGAGATGTAAATGCATAAAGATGTTTAAAACCTGCAGGAGGAGCCCTATGGGAGGATGTGCAGAGTATAAAATGAGTGCAGAGGGAACACGGTTGGATGACTCTTCCTGGGGCACTGTGGGAAGGCTTCACAGAGGGACTGACCAGTGAGCTGGGTCTTTGTGAGGAAGGAAGTTGTCTAGGTAGATAACTAGGTCAGTGGCATTCCAGGCAGATGGAAAATCATAGGCAAAAGCAGGCAAGTGGGAAAGAGCATGTTGCATGTAGTTTTGAAGAGAAGCAAAAGGATATCTCAACAATGAAAATACTATTTATTATTTATCTGAAGTGTCAACAAAGAAAGAAGTCTTATCTAAACTGCTATCAGTTGTATGTAAATTAATAAAAGAAAAATATCCAAATAATACAAATATGCTAAAAAGATATGATAGAATAATGGTAGTATAGAGCAATGACTACATTTCAGCACTAACTGGCTCTGTGACCTTGGGCAAGTTGATGACTTAGTGAAATAAAAGGGCCAGAATAGATGGATTTTAAGATTCTGTCTAGCCTAACCTTCTATGAAGCAAAACAAACAAGCAACTGATTCCACAGTTTCTTTTTGACTGAGAAGTCTGATAAAGTTAATCAAATCATTTAGACTGGTTCATGTGTATGGAAGCAAACACAGACATTTTGCTCATCATTTCCATATGGCCTATTGGTAGCCATCATGGGGCATTTTGCCTGGAAACTTCCCCTCAAAATATTGCAGAAAATAGAGAATTGAAACAGCATGTTGCAATGAAACATTTGTTAGGGTGGTTTTCATTTGTGTGTGAAAAACCAGATTTATCATGTCCTCTATTATGTACTCTACCTTCATCCTTCCTTAAAGATGTCAGTATACCTTCACACAAGTGAACACTTTGTCACATATATTTTACCCTGCTTGGGTTTGCTTTCTGATATTTTTTCCGGTAGTACATGAATCAGGTTGACCAAGAAATTCTTTTGAAATTTGGCCTATCTTCACATAGGCCAAATTTCCTAATATGTTAGCTCTTAGCTGCTTCTTTTTCTTTAGCCCTCCTGCAGGCTTCTTGACAAATTTTTTGGTATTTTGATTTCATGCTTGTAAACTAGACACAAATTTTCCACTGAGAACATCAGACAAAGGCTGATGGCCTCACTGCTGCTTATAACAAAATGTTATATCTCAAACAGTCATGGTGATAGCTTGAAGAATGCTTTCAGAGGAGTGTAGTCTATCATGCAGATCTATGTTATTTTTCTTCCACTGAAGCACCTCAAATATAATTTAATGAAAGAAAACACAGAGATGTTTCTCTTGGGAATAAACAATAGCCTTTCACAGTTACCACTGTAGATCTCATTAGTAAAAGAACATGTCTTTACTTCTGCAAATGAACAGGAATCCTGAGTTTTATGTTTTCTAAATATGTGTAACTCCTATAAGTTGACTACTATTGCAGACTGACCTAGGATCATTTAATTACACCCTGTTTTTAGGTTTCTTTGGTAATTAATGATAACTGTTTAAAATTTTCAGTGGGTAAGGATGAACTACCTCCCCCCCAGCCTTGCTAACATTGCAATGAACTATGTCTTAGACCAAAGTGGGCCACAAAAATAGACATTTGGTAAACAAACATTTATTAGCCAATAGGCACAAAATACTTCATAGATCCTGTGCTGAAGAAATCTCAAGTTTCTGATCGTTGTGTTGCTCTGCACCACCTTGGAAGAATGGCTCTCTGAAGGAAGACACAAGGGCATTTTAGAAGCAAGATGCTGTTTCTGTTATGGTTGATATTAGGCAATCAAAAATCCTCTAATAACTGGACCCAGCACCATCTAGAGATCAAGTCACAGGGACCATCCTGAAGGTTGAAGCTAAAGATCTCACTAGATTCTTATACTCTGCTCATTTAAGAGTGGTAAATGTTTTCAAAATATTTTAACCAATCCACATACCTTGAATCCTCTAAATTTATCAAATGAGGATATATTTCTAACATTCACTTTGCTAATGGACAAACCACTGATTTCACCTGCAACATTCTATTTTTGACATGAAGTATGCTAACATTTGATGATCCCTGAAGCTGGTAATGGGAACACTTGTAATAGCCACCTCTGGAGTATGGCCTTAAGGGGGTAAAGCTAGCTGGCCTCCTCTGGAGTACAAATTCCTAATTAGAGCATCTAATTGTACCTGGCTTGTAACTGAACTAATGATGTGATACTACACTGTCTATGCTGAAATGCTTTAAAGAAAATTACAGACAACCACTCAATGATACCTTGTATGTTAGTTTCCTATTGCTATTGTAACAAATTACTCGGAAATTAATGGCTTAAACAATATAAATTGATTATCTTACAGCTCTGGAGGTTGGAAGTCCAGAATTATCTTGTGGAGCTGAAATCAAGGTGTTGGCAAGGCTGCATTCTTTCTGGAGGCTCTAGGGGAGTATCCATTTCCTTATCTTTTCCAGCTTCTAGAGGCTGCCCACATTCTTGGCTCATGGCACCATTGCTCCATCTTCAAAGCCAGCAATGGCTGGTGGAGTCTTTCTCATGGTGCATTATTCTGGGTCTCTGCTTTCATCATATTTCCTTCTTTGACTCTTCTCCCCACTACCCCCTACCTTCCTTATAAGAACCCTTGTGATTTTTGGACCCACCTTGATATTCTTGAATAATCTTCCCATCTCAAGTCCCTTAATCACATCTGCTGAAGTCCCATTCACAAATTCTGTGGATTAGGATGTGGACATCTTTGGGGAATCATTATTCTGTTTGTCACTTTCTGCTAATATTCTAAGTAATTCCTTCAAAGATAATTTTAATTTAACTTCAATTTTGGAGTCTGTAGAGAGAATAGAAAAGACATGGGCTTTGGACCTGACAGATCATGGTTAAATCTTGGCTTCTTACCCAACAAGCTGTAAGCCATGGGAAAGGAAAATGCAACTATATATAATATAAGGTACGTTGCCATGAAGATTAAATAAAATAATGGGTGAAAACCTGGCCCAGTGCCTGTCATATAGGAGACACTAAATAAATGCTAGCTAAAGGTAGCTATCATGATCATTAGCAGAATTTTAGAGCTGGAAAGAACCTCAGAGATCATTTCTACTTCTTTCAGCCACAGAACTACCTTTTATGGTCTCAAACAAAATCTTTTTTTAAATTGAAGTATAGTTGATACCCAGTGTTCAAATAGAATCTTACATAGAATTTCATGAAGAGCCTCAATCTACAAAAACAATAAAAGCAACAGATAGGTCCCTTAGGTGGAATAAGTTCCTTTCACCTTGTCCTCATCATGCTTCTCCTTCTTTTCCTTCTGCTTTCACTTCTTCATTTTCTTCTTCTTTTTGGCAGATAATCTTTTGCATTTGCTACAGCCTTGGTCTCTGGTCTAAGGATAATAGCTCTGAAGCCATGAATCTAGTTTGATCTCTCATTTTGCACTGAAAGAGAGGCGCAGAGAGGGGCACCTAGGTAGCTCAGTCAGTTGGGCGTCTACCTTTAGCTCAGGTCATGATCTCAGGGTCCTGTGATCAAGGCCCACATCGGGCTCCCTGCTCAGTGGGGAGCCTACTTCTCCCTCTCCCCCCTGCTCCTGCTCTCTCTCTTGCTCTTTCTCTCAAATAAATAAATAAAATCTTTACAAAAAAAAAGAAAGAAAAAAAGGCACAGAGAGGTTAAGTGACTTCCAAGGTTGCACAGCTACTCAGTGGAAGAAGAGGTATCAGAATTCAGTACTCTGGATTTAGTTCAATGTTCTTTCTCTATATCATGTTGGAGGTAGATATAGTAGAGTGACCAGAAAGCTGTTACCGAAATGAAGAATTTTAAGAGATTTAGTTAAGGCAAAATATCCTAAATGATGGCAAAAATAAAAGGAGCCTTTCTTCTACCACAGAATCTGGTTTTGTATATTGCAAAAACAGTCCTCAGAAGTAATAGAATTTGGCACTTCATCAGCACCACATAAAAGGAATGTTGTTTGTGAGATGTACTAGATTAGAACCAGCTTCTCTACAGTGAAATAGTGTTAGGATTTTGTTTGAAGCTGGGGTTCTCCACAAAGATTTAGAGTTTTGAATTTAGATTCCAGAGAGCTGGGGTTCTGATGAAAATCTCAGAACATGCTTGTAGGACAAGGCAAGTGCTAAAAAGCAGAGTGTGACTGTTTTCTGCTGCCCAACCAGGCTAAGGGAGACCAGATGTCTTCATTTTCAACTTCTCTTTCAGCTCTGGGTCAGAATTCTCTCTCTTCCAAGTGCTCTGGGGTTTTATAAATGAGATAGAATAAACTTCCTGCCAAATTTTGCTATGAAACCAGTTTTAGTTTAGCCCATCCCTGAAACACAAAAGTTCATTTCTTTTGGACTTAAAAATTCAGCAGTCCAATGAAACAGTGTAGCCCTTGTCCAGAATTAGTGCAGAACTAATTAGGTTAGTAGTTTTAAAATCAATGTCATTTAACTCTGGTATAAACAATATTTAATTATTTCATGAATGAGCATAAACATAAACATTGAATTATATTTTTTCATGGTTGCACTCAATGTGATATCTTGGTTATACTTCAGGTATGCAAACAAAATTGTGTCTATTGTCGGGACAATAAATTCAATCCATGGTAAAGACTCATTCACAATAAAATTGGTTAGTGCAGGTTATTTAAAAACACAAATATTATTGATGACTGTTAGAACCTTCAGCAGGAAAACTAAGGGTGGGTTAATTTTCTTGCCAAAAGAACTTGTTCATTTCTTAAAAAAACAAAAACACATCATATATCCAAAATCTACCCATTTGATCATTTGAGTCTATTTTTCATTCTGACTGATTACATTGTTAGTGTCACCTATTACTGATGAGTTGTCTGGGACAGGTGGCTGGTGAGACACTTGAGACTGTTTTTTCTTTTTAACATTTATCAATTTCTCAATATTGATTTCTCTTAAGAGGCAATCTGGCATGGTAATATGATAGCATGAGCATAGGATTTAGTTAGCTAGGTTTGAGTGAGAGTTCTAGCTTTAGCACTTACTAGCCTTAGCAACTTAACAACTTTAGGAAAGTTCTCTTATCTGCAAGATAATAATATGTGCCTTGCCTGGTTTTTGAGAGTATTACCTGGAATTCTTATGTAAAAGTGTCTTGTGAGATTTTATAGAATACCAGTTTTTGCTTCTCTGATATATATCAGATATCGGTTCTAGTAAGATTTTTTTTCAGTAAAAAGTTAGAAGCTACTGCAACCTATTATTTCATCTTGGGATGGTAACAGAATATTCCCCCTAATCCTTATGTCTGTGATCTGGTTTATGTTTCATGTAGAACTAGCTGTCACCTCTTCTTTGGAAGGTCTGAATTAGTCTTCTGTGTAGAACATTTTACTCTTACTCAATTATTCCAATGCTACAGAGTTTCTTCACTTATTTGAACCTTAAGCCTTGAAAATTTCTACTCACTTGCACCTTGACTTTTGACTTTTGTCTGTCTCCTTGGGATCTTTTTCTTTTGATTTTCTTTCTTGAATGATTTCCTCCATCCTGATTAAGAGCAATTCAAGCAAGATGTATATGGAACAGGAGGGAGAAAGCCATCCATGTAAGACTATCAAATGGGTTGTTTGGGTTGTTTATAATTATTCATCTAAGAAAATAATTGGTAAGAAAGTCATAAAAATAGTTATGTCTCTGATATGTCTAAAAGCATAGTTAATATACAAAATACATTTGATATTATAACCCAGGGTGATAAGTAGGAGAAAATGATACTTAGTGGGATGGAAGTTAAAATAAGGAATCTAATGGTTTTGCACCCAATTCTAATGTAGAGGGTTGGTTTTTCCACACCACCAAACAATTCTTGGACACCAGCTTGGTGTATGACAATATAACTCAATTCTGACATTCATTGTCTACCTGAAAATAGTGTCACATCCACAGATTAAGGGCTCAGTCCCACAAGACTGTCCCCTAGCCCCCAACTTTAGACACCAGTCACAAGTCCGGGCTGTCACTTATGCTTCTGACTGAATGGATATAAATTGGAGTTTCCAGTGACCACTCGCCCAACACTTGGGTTAAATTAATTTGCTAGAGTGGCTTGCAGAACGCAGAGGAGCATTTAATTTACAAGATTACAGGTGTATTATTAAAACATACAATTCAAGAACAGCCAATGGAAGAGATGCATAGGGCAAGGTATGGGGAAAGGGTGAAGAGCTTCCATGTCTTCTCTGAGCACACCACTCTCTCCAAATCTCCATGTGTTCAACAACATGGAAGGTTTCTGAACCCTCTCCTTTTGGATTTTTATGGAGGCTTCATTATGTAGGCATGGTTGATGAAATCATGGCCATTAGTGATTGAACTCAATATCCAGTCCCTCTGCCCTCCCTAAAGTCACCTCATTAATATAATAAAAGACAGTTTTATTATGTCTTTGAATAATAGAGATATTATCATTCCAAGAGCTTTAGGAGTTCTGTGCCAGAAACATAGACAAAGACCAAATATATATATATTTATTATAAATCACAGTATCACACTATGTTAGAAAAGAGAGATTTGCTAAAGAGGAAAGAAGAGATATCCTATATATAAAGTACATAGGTGGAAATCTATGGTGTTGACATACAACTGTTGAAATTATAAAGATTAAAAATGAGAAGATCATAGAAGAATTAACCATTTTGAGATTACATTAAGTGACAATCTGAGCAAACAGATAAAAGTGATTAATGTGCCAAAATATAAGATTGATACTAGTTTGGATGTCATATGAGTGGTATAACTGTCAAGATACATGTTGGAAGTCTTCTTTGGCTAACCCAAGAACGTGAAGAATGTTTGACTTGCATTGCTGACAGTTTGAAAGTTTTGCTTCCTCAGAAGTATGAGAATTGGCCTGGTTAATGAAGTGGTTATAACCAGAACTGTATGACAAAATAACCCTGCCATTTTAGTGTCTTTTGGTGCCCAGATCTCTGGGTTCATAAATAAATGTTAGCTACAAGAGAACGGAATGTTTGAAGACACATTAAATAAGATAATGCATGTAAAACACTTAGTATAAGGTCTTGGATAGATATTAATTACTTCTTAGAATTCCAATGTATAGCAGCATACATGAAAGGGTCAATGTTTCTAGATCTTTGACTTTTTTTTTAAAAAGATTTTTATTTATTTTAGAGAGAGTGAGAGTGAGAGAGATCACCAAGGGAGAGGGAGAAGCAGACTTGCTGCTCAGCAGGGAGCCGGATGTGGGGCTCGATCCCAGGACCCTGAGATTATGACCTGAGCCCAGGGCAGATGCTTAACTGACTGAGCCACCCAAGCGCCCCTATTTTGGGGCGCTTGGGTGGCTCTGTCAGTTAAGCGTCTGACTCTTGGTTTTGACTCAGGTCATGATTTCACAGTCATGGGATCGAGCCCATGCAGCACTAAACTCAGCGTGGAATCTGCTTCAGATTCTATCTTCCTCTCCCTCTCCTTCCCCTTCCCCTGTTCACACACCCTCTCAAAATAAAGAAATAAAATCACTTAAAAAATTAAAAAAAGAAAGTTAAAGTATTTTGTATTTAACAAAACTAAATGCTTTCCTAATTTGTTAAATATAAAATATTTTGCTTAAATTTCAATTTAGTTGATTACTAATAAGGGTGAACATCTTTGTACAGGTTTATTGGCTCCTTTTTTCTTTCCTTTAATTTCTTTTTCATGAATTTTATATGGTTTTCTATTGTTATATGTATTTTTTCTGGCTGAGTTGTAAAAACCTTTTATATATAAACCTATGAAATATTTATGAAGATATTAATTTACAAACATTTAGGCAGTTTGTCATTTTCTTGAAAATTTTGTTTATATGGTATTTTATTATGTACAGAGGTTTTGATTTTTTATTTTATTTATTTATTTAAATTTTATTATATTATATTAGTCATCATACAATACATCATTAGTTTTTGATGTAGTGATCCACAATTCATTGTTTTCGTATAACACCCAGTGCTCCATGCAGTACATGCCCTCCTTAATACCCGTCACCAGGCTAACCCATCCCCCTCCCCCCCTCCCCTCTAAAACCCTGTTTGTTTCTCAGAGTCCATAGTCTCTCATGGTTCATCTCTCCCTCCGATTTCCCCCCCTTCATGCTATTCCTTATGTTCCACAAATAAGTGAAACCATATGATAATTGACTTTCTCTGCTTGACTTATTTCACTTAGCATAATCTCCTCCAATCCCATCCATGTTGATGTAAAAGTTGGGTATTCATCTTTTCTGATGGCTGAGTAATATTCCATTGTATATATGGACCACATCTTCTTTATCCATTCATCTGTTGAAGGGCATCTCGGCTCTTTCCACAGTTTGGCTATTGCGGACATTGCTGCTATGAACATTGGTGTGCATATGACCCTTCTTTTCACTAAATCTGTGTGTTTGGGGTAAATACCCAGTAGTGCAATTGCTGGGTCATAGGGCAGCTCTATTTTTAATTTTCTGAGGCACCTCCACACTGTTTTCCAAAGTGGCTGTTCCAACTTGCATTCCCACCAACAGTATAAGAGGGTTCCCTTTCACCACAATCTCTCCAACATTTGTTGTTTCTTGCCTTGTCAATTTTTGCCATTCTGACTGGTGTAAGGTGGTATCTCAATGTGGTTTTGATTTGAATTTCCCTGATGGCTAATGATGATGAACATTTTTTCATGTGTCTGTTAGCCATTTGTATGTCTTCTTCAGAGAAGTGTCTATTCGTCTTCTGACCACTTTTTGACTTGATTATTTGTTATTTGGGTGTTGAGTTTGAGAAGTTCTTTATAGATCTTGGATACCAGCCCTTTATCTGTAGTGTCATTTGCAAATATCTTCTCCCATTCTGTGGGTTGCCTCTTTGTTTTGTTGACGTTTCCTTTGCTGTGCAGAAGTTTTTATCTTGATGAAGTCCGAAAAGTTCATTTTTGCTTTTGTTTCACTAGCCTTTGGAGATGTATCTTTTTTTTTTTTTTTTTTTTTTTAAAGATTTATTTATTTATTTGAGAGAGCGAGAATGAGAGAGTACATGAGAGGGGGGAGGGTCAGAGGGAGAAGCAGGCTCCTCGCTGAGCAGGGAGCCTGATGCGGGACTCGATCCCGGGACTCCAGGATCATGACCTGAGCCGAAGGCAGTTGCCCAACCAACTGAGCCACCCAGGCGCCCTGGAGATGTATCTTGAAAGAGGTTGCTGTGGCTGATGTCAAAGAGGTTACTGCCTATGTTCTCCTCTAGGATTTTGATGGATTCCTGTCTCACATGGAGGTCTTTCATCCATTTTGAGTTTATCTTTGTGTATGGGGTTAGAGAATGGTCGAGTTTCACTCTTCTGCATGTGGCTGTCCAATTTTCCCAGCACCATTTATTGAAGAGACTGTCTTTTTTCCATTGCATATTTTTTCCTGCTTTGTCAACAATTATTTGACCATAGAGTTGAGGGTCCATATCTGGGCTCTCTATTCTATTCCATTGGTCTATATGTCTGTTTTTGTGCCAGTACCATGCGGTCTTGTGATCACTGCTTTGTAATATAGCTTGAAATCAGGCAACATGATGCCCCCAGCTTTGTTTTTCTTTTTCAACATTTTCTTGGTGATTCAGGGTTTTTTTCTGATTCCATACAAATTTTAGGATTGTTTGTTCCAACACTTTGAAAAATGTCATTGGAATTTTGATCGGAATGGCATTGAAGGTATAGATTGCTCTGGGTAGCATAGACATTTTAACATTTATTCTTCTGATCCATGAGCATGGAATGTTTTCCCATCTTTTTGTGTCTTCTTCAATTTCTTTCATGAGTGTTTTGTAGTTCCTAGAGTATAGATCCTTTACCTCTTTGGTTAGGTTTATTCCGAGGTATCTTATGGTTTTTGGTGCTATTGTAAATGGAATCGTTTCTCTAATTTCTCTTTCTACAGTTGCATTGTTAGTGTATAAGAAAGCAACTGATTTCTGTGCATTGATTTTGTATCCTGCCACATTACTGAATTGCTGGATGAGTTCTAGTAATTTGGAAGTGGAGTCTTTTGGTTTTTCCACATAAAGTATCATGTTGTCTGCAAAAAGAGAGAGTTTGACTTCTTCTTTGCCAATTTGAATACCTTTTATTTCTTTTTGTTGTCTGATTGCTGTTGCTAGGACTTCTAGTACTATGTTGAACAATAGTGGTGAGAGTGGGCATCCTTGACGTGTTCCTGATCTTAAGGGAAAGGCTCTCAGCTTTTCCCCATTGAGGATGATATTCACTGTGGGTTTTCATAGATGGATTTTATGAACTTGAGGAATGTTCCCTCTATCCCTATACTCTGGAGAGTTTTAATGAGGAAAGGATGTTGTATTTTGTCAAATGCTTTTTCTGCATCAATTGAGAGGACCATATGGTTCTTCTCCCTCCTCTTATTAATGTGTTCTATCACATTGGTTGATTTGCGAATGTTGAACCACCCTTGCATCCTGGGCATAAATCCCACTTGGTTATGGTGGGTGATCCTTTTAATGTATTGTTGGATCCTATTAACTAGGATTTTGTTGAGGATTTTGGAATCCATATTCATCAGAGATATCGGTCTGAAATTCTCCTTTTTGATGGGGTCTTTGCCTGGTTTAGGGATTAAGGTAATGCTGGCCTCATAGAATGAGTCTGGAAGCTTTCCTTCTGTTTCTATTTTTTGAAATAGCTTCAGGACAATAGGTATTATTTCTTCTTTGAATGTTTGGTAGAATTCCCCAGGGAATCTATCAGGCCCTGGACTCTTGTTTTTTGGGAGGTTTTTGATCACTGCTTCAATCTCGTTACTGGTTGTTGACCTATTCAGGTTGTCAATTTCTTCCTGTTTCAATCTTGGCAGCTTATAGGTTTCCAGGAAGGCATCCATTTCATCCAGGTTGCTCAGTTTATTGGCATATAGTTGTTGATAATAATTTCTAATAATTGTTTCTATTTCCTTGGTGTTAGTTGTGATCTCTCCCCTTTCATTCACAATTTTATTAATTTGGGTCCTTTCTCTTTTCTTTTGGATAAGTCTGGCCAGTGGTTTATCGATCTTATTAATTCTTTCAAAGAACCAGCTTCTAGTTTCATTGATCTGATCTATTGTGTTTCTGGTTTCTAATTCATTGATCTCTGCTCTAATCTTAATTATTTCTCTTCTATTGTGTGGCTAAGGCATCATTTGTTGCTTTTTCTCTAGTTCTTTAAGGTGTAGAGTTAGTTGGTGAATTCGAGATTTTTCTATTTTTTTGAGTGAGGCTTGGATGGCTATGTATTTCCCCCTTAGGGCCACCTTTGCAGTATCCCATAGGTTTTGGACTGATGATTTCCATGAATTGTTTAAGTTCTTCTTTGATTTCCTGGTTGACCCAAACATTCTTGAGCAGAGTGGTCTTTAGCTTACAAGTGTTTGAATTTCTTCCAATTTTTTTCTGATGATTGAGTTCCAGTTTTAAAGCATTATGGTCTGAGAGTATGCAGGGAATAATCTCAGTCTTTTGGTATCAGTTGGGACCTGATTTGTGACCCAATATGTGGTCTATTCTGGAGAAAGTTCCATGTGTGCTTGAGAAGAATGAGTATTCTGTTGTTTTAGGGTTGAATGTTACGTATATATCTATGAGGTCCATCTGGTCCAGTGTGTCATTCAAAGCTCTTGTTTCTTTGTTGATTTTCTGCTTAGATGATCTGTACATTGCTGAGAGTGGAGTATTGAAGTCTCCTACAATTAACGTATTATTATCAATATGACTCTTTAGTTTGGTTAACAGTTGGCTTATGTAGATGGCTGCTCCCATGTTGGGGGTGTAGATATTTACAATTGTTAGATCTTCTTGTTGGATAGACCCTTTAAGAATGATATAGTGTCCTTCTGTGTCTCTAACTACAGTCTTTAGTTTAAAATCTAATTTGTCTGATATAAGAATTGCTACCCCAGCTTTCTTTTGAGGTCCACTGGCATGGAAGATGGATCTCCATCCCTTCACTTTCAGTCTGGATGTATCTTTAGGTTCAAAATGAGTGTCTTGTAGACAGCATATGGATGGTCCTGTCTTTTTATCAAATCTGCAACCCTGTGCTGTTTTATGGGAGCATTTAAGCTGTTCACATTGAGAGTGATTATTGAAAGATATGAATTAATTTTCATCATGTTGCCTGTGAAGACCTTGTTTTTATAGATTGTCCCTGTAAATTTCTTTTCTATATCACTCTTGGGTTCTTTCTTTTACAGAACCCCCCCTTAATATTTCTTGCAGGGCTGGCTTAGTGGTCACATATTCTTTCAGTTTCTGCCAGTCATGGAAGTTCTGCATCTCTCCATCTATTCTAAATGACAGCCTTCTGGGATAAAGTATTCTTAGCTGCATGTTCTTCTCATTTAGTACCCTGAATATGTCTTGCCAGGCCTTTCTGCCTTGCCAGGTCTCTGTGGACAGACCTGACGTTATTTTTGCTGTTCCTCCCTCTGTACATAAGGAATCTCTTCCCCCTAACTGCCCTTAAGATGGTTTCCTTGGTTCTAAGATTTGCGAGTTTTACTATTACATGCCGGGGTGTTGACCTGTCTTCCTTGATCTTGGGAGGGGTCCTCTCTGCCTCTAGGACATGAATGTTTGTTTCATTCCCCAGATTAGGGAAGTTCTCAGCTATGGTTTGCTCAAATATATCTTCTAGTCCTCTCTCTCTCCACCCCCTCAGGGATCCCAATTCTGACATTGGAACGTTTCATAGTGTCACTTATTTCTCTGGCTCTGTTTTCATGGATTCCAAGTTGTTTTTCCCTGGCCTCCTCTTTTACCTTTTATCTGTAAATTGGTCTTCTAGGTCACTAATTCATTTTTCTGCCTCGCTTACCCTAGTTGTTAGATTATCTAGATTAGATTGGATCTCATTGATAGCATTTTTAAGTTCTGCCAATTCAGCTTTCATTTCTGCCCTTAGAGACTCTATGTTACCATTAATTGATTATCAATGACCTCAGAATAGGTATTTGATACTTATTGAATTACCATTAGATAAGTAGTAGGATTATATTGTGTGAAAGAATGAATATGAAAATATAGGCAAGATATACTAAGTTAAAGTTTGATGAAAATCTAAATTAATTTTTTTCTCTAAATAAATTGTGCAACTGTTAGATCGAGGAAATATGACTAAGAAGCTCATCTACAAATTATTTAGAAGATGTCAGTAACTTCAGCGTAAATCAATATATGGTCATCGAGAAAACCAACTCTATTTGTTGTTACATTAGGAAGATGATCATGTCTACAATGAGGGAAGCAGTAGTCGTTCCTTATTTAATATTGGCCAAATTGCACATTATGTATTGTGGTGTCAACTATTAAACACAAATAAAGAGAGATTGATGCACAGTAAGAGATGCATTTTTTTAAAAAGATTTATTTGTTTGAGAGAGAAAGAAAGCGGGGGGGGGGGCAGAGGGAGACAGAGAGAGAGTCTCAAGCAGACTCTGTGCTGAGTGCAGAGCTTGATCTCAGGACCCTGATCTTATGATCCAAGTGAAAACCAAGACTTAGACACTTAACCAGCTGCACCACCCAGCTGCCCTGAGAAGCAAGTTTTAAAGAATGGGCTAAACAATTACTCAGCCAGAGATGCTACAGAAGAATGAATAGTTTTCCCAGCAGATACTTTAAAATCTGAGATTCCAACTGAATGAATTTTCATTTTTTCCAACACACAAAAGCATTGAGAAGTATTCCTTAGGCCTTCTGCCTTCATCTAATAAGAAGGCAGGCTGCATTTACAGCATATGTGACTGGTGACCTTGGGCAAGGGACTCTAAGTAAACTATCCAGAGCAGGTCCCTGGAACCAGCCCATGCTGTCCAGATCTCTGGGTCACAAGATAAACTTAGCCTTTTGTGGCTAACTCCATAACCACATTCATTTGAAAACATGACCAAGGCAGGCCATTAGTTAAGTTTTGCAAGTATGGTAAGTATAACAAGTATGGCAAGTCTGGAAAAATAGCTTGAATTAACAAGCATATATTCTGAAGTGCTTGGATTAACTTTGCCTGAAAAATCTTAATTTCTGATTATGGTTTTAGTCACTGCAGCTTTAGTATTTACGCTCTTCAATCATTTCAATTACCTTAGTTCCCTAAACAAAACCACATCTAGTTTGGTGCCTTTAGTTTTAAAAACTGAATTCATAATGACTGAGGAAGATCATTGCTTGTTATATTAGCCTCCTGAGAGCACTGCTTTGGGAAAGGCTGGATGGGAAGTGCCTCATTTCTCATGGTTGTTCTCTGTACACAGGACACCACTATTTATGGGGGTGGAGGTTGGGACACAAAATGACAGCATCACTGTAAATGGGAGAAATAAACAAAAGCTAGAAGTGCATTTCTTTCCTGTTTTTGTGCAGGGAGGAATGGATAGGTGTCATTACAATTTGAGGGTTAAAGATCATTTGTGAGGACTGAATAAAGTAATGTATATAACACAAGACTTAACAAATGCCTGATACACAGTAAGCATTCAGTAAAAGATAGCTATTCTTAGCATTGTCATTGTCACTAACCAGATGGTGTCATGTCACAGCCCCTTAGAATTACTTAGCTGACTGGGGGCTCGGGAGGGCCCTTATTCAGAGAGCACAGAGTGGTTGGATTAGGGCTCAAACCTGATCAATTTTCTAAGAAGTGGGAGATAATTTTCCTATTAGGGTTCTCTAGTCTTGATCTGTCCCACCAGTATAATCCTTGCAGACCCTACCCTTTAAGAGCTCATGGACTAGTTTGGAGTTATGTTGCCACAAGCCAAGGACTACCTCTGACTAGTAGAAGCTAGAAGAGGCAAGGATTACCCCATAAAGCCTTCAGAGGAAGCATGGCCCTGCTGACACTTTGATTTCAGATATCTAGCCTCTAGAATTGTGATGTAATAAATTTCTGTTGTGTCAGGTTTCCCAGATTATGACATTTGTTACAGCAGCCCTAAGAAAATAATACAGGTAAGGAATACAAAAGATGAAGAGAAGGAAGGGAGAGAAATAGAAATTTCTATAATTTCATCACTAATGAAAATATGATTAGTAGGGCCAAAGGTATTATTTATTTATTATTTTTTAAGCCAAAAAGGTACTGCTTGTGGATGATAGAAACCTTAATTTTTAGGTAGAATAATAAAACTAATGTGAGTCATGGCATTTGAATTTTGGATTCTTCTGTACTAGAACAATGTCCCAGTGAGACTAATAACAAGGCCTCATGTGCTTCAGAGTGGGACTTTATGATTCCAAGAAATGGACACCCACAAAATTTATTTAATTGCTGCTAACACAAGGATGATGACAAAACCAAATTCAAATACCTTGCACAAAATTTGGTGGTAGTTAGTTAGAACCCTCTTTCACTTGGCAGTGGAAAGGAAAAACTTCAGATGATGTGTGTTGATTGGGTTCTGAGTAGGTGACATTTTCAAAGGAGATACATTTTGATAAATGCTCAAAGGCAGCTCATTCAAATGCAGATCAGAACAGGCCAAAGCTCAATGTTGACACTCAGTGGTCTGATTTCCCAAAAAGTATTTTGATGATGGCTTATTGGTATGTGGAAAGGTATGGATGCCTATGAATGAAGGGGGAGGCATGCTCATCAGAATGCTCACCTGTTGTGGCTGATTGGAAAAGAGGCATCATCAGGAATTGGAGAGCAAGCTAGTCAACTACAGAGCACTGCCTTGTTTTATTTCTAGACTCTTGACCCCACATTTCTCATTGCTCTTGGTTGGATAATGGAGCTAAAAGCCATGGTGATGGTATGCTTGGGTTGAAATCCAATCATTGACGTTTTGCAATATCTTGCAAATTCTACTTAATGGCCTAGAATCAGACCTGGAAGCAACCTGAGAATATATCTAGTTGAATGTCTTAATTTGACAAATTAGGAAACTGGGTCCAATGAGATGATTTGGCCAAGTTTATGTTGTCACGATGCCATGTTTAGAAGCTGGGTCTTTTAGCTTTAGGTGTAAGCTTTATCCATAATATAGTGCCCCTTTCTTTTCATTCATAATTACGAAGTCCTTATATTTTATTAGTTAACCATATTAACATGTTGAATGGAGGCAAATGTGAAATTGCCATTATATTCTTTTTTTTTTTAAAGATTTTATTTCTTTATTTGACAGAGAGAGACAGCAAGAGAGGGAACACAAGCAGGGGGAGTGGGAGAGGGAGAAGCAGGCTTCCCACCAAGCAGGGAGCCCAACATGGGGCTCAATCCCAGGACCCTGGGATCATGACCTGAGCTGAAGGCAGACACTTAACCAACTGAGCCACCCAGGTGCCCCCATTATATTCTTTTCTATTTTGAAAGTTTTATTATTTGTAAAATTTATTATTGATTGTTAATTAGGATTGAAATTGAAGATGTGGGAATTAGTTCCAGTTGTACTACTACCTATTTGTGTGACCTTCAATATGCTACTTATCTTCTCTGGATTCACACTATTCCTGCCATATTTGAATAAAGTTATGAAGATTTGTTTTAATCGCACATTATCACAAATAAAGTTATATATGAAATCACTAAGTTTTGCTTTCTTTTTGTAAATGGTAAACTGCATAGTGTCTATTGAGCTGATATGCAGACTTTCCTTCATGATTATAAAGAAATACAATTTATTGAGTAAACACTTAATGTGTGATGCCTCATTTAACACTTAATCACAATCTGATGTATAGATAAGGTAAAGACCTATGTTCTAAGAATGATGTAACTGCCCAACATCTTATAGATTGTTAAGTGATGGATCCAGAATTTGAAACTGTGCTATACCCCGAGAGTTCTTGATGGTAACCATTCTATCATTTTGCCTTCTTGTGGATCAAAAAAATTGTATGAGTTGTACACTAAAAAATTTTTTTTAAAGTTAGCATCAGAATGGCTTTTAAATTAAATTAAGTTGTTTACCAGTGAGAAGTGACCCTTAGGAATAAGGCGATATGGTTCTTAACTCATTTGAATTCTTGATTCACTTTCTAATAAAGCTATTTTCAAAGATTCTTCTCCTAAGTACACACACACATACCCATGCACACACAGATACACATCCATCCAAAACAAACTTTAGAACATTTTTATAGGCTCATTGTCTTATATTCCTCTATTATAAAATAAAGCCACAGCTACACTAAAAAGTGTTTTTATGTGCAAAGACAATGAAAGATGTTGCTGTGCGTTTCCACTCATCTTAATAATTGCTATTGCCAACATAATTTAATGATTAGAAACTGGTATTTATGAAAGTCAGGAGAAATGTTTTGCTTGAAAAATAGCTTTTTTGGGGGGGAGTGGTCTGCAAATAGGTATGGTCTTTGTGTGTGTGTGTGCGCTAAAGCTTTAGAAAGCTTGGGCAAATTGTTTTTGGAGTGTCCCACAGTATTTCTGAAGTGACCCTTTGAAGAGTGAAATCTGCCAATCTCAGTTTATAGATTTGAACTGAAATCTGACTGCAAGTAAAAGCACTTAATTCCCTGCATTTTTAGTTTCTGGTTTACTATGGTGAACAGCTCTGTGGTTGTTTCATCAAAAACTTGCCTAATTTATCAGGGAAACTTTCCTCTTTTATTTAACTTCCCTTGCACACTTTTTTTGACACTAGAATTTTATCCATTTGTTTTATATTCTTTTCCTTCAATCTGTGCTTTCATTAGATTTCATGTAAGGAATAGTAGGTCTTTTATTTCTGCCACGTGGTTAGAATTATTTGGATATATTTTTCATATTCAGAGCAACAGAATAGGAGTTCAGGAGAATTGATAATCCTGGAAATGACTGAGTAGATACTTAAGTACAAGCATAATATGTAGTTCAATTATTTATCATTTAGATGCCTTTAAAAGACTATTCAATTCTGACTGTATTGCTTCTCATTTCTTTTTTTTTTTTCAATTTCCCTGAAGATAACCTTATACACTTTTTTCTACTAAATGTCAAGAACTTAATTTGATAAAATTATATATCATGGAAATAAAGTTATTTATTCATTTGTGGCTCAATACTCATGTAACTTTAAAAAATTTTATAATTAACCTATGCATTTGATAATATAGAAACCTATCAAAGGTTTTAAAATGATATCCTAAAAATAGTGATAAGTTTTACATTTTCAGAGTCATATATCACCCAAACTTAGGTAAGCCTTAGACAAGAATACATGTGATAGACAGAAATTGGCAGATTATAGTGAGCTTGAACTTGATATCAATTCAGAAAGTGTATGGAGGAAACAGGCAATAAACAAAAAAATGATACTAGGTAGCAGTGAGTTGGGAGCATGAAACCAGAGAATTTGATGGAGAGTATCTGGTGTTGCATGGGGATACTTTTGATTGGAAGAAAGTTGGATTGTCAGATAAAATATAGTACTCCTAGTTAAAGTTGAATTTCAGATAAACAATGAATTTTTAAAAAGTATAAGTATTTCCCGTTACTAAATATTATTTGTTTATCTGCAATTCAACTTTACCTGGGAGACTTGTATTTTCACTAAATTTGGCAGTCCTACAAGGAAGACCTCTCTGAGGGGTGATGTTTGAGCTGAAAATTGGATGACGAGAAGGAGCCAAATGTCAAAAGATCAGTGAGGAAAGCAGAGAGAGAGCAGAGAGAAAAGCAGGAGAGAGCTTGATGTGTTCAAGAAAAAAAAATTAACTGTGGTTGGGAATGTGGCATGAGATAAAGTTGGACAAGTAGGTGAGAGATAGATTAAGTAGGGCCTTCTAAACCAGGGAAGATTTGGATTTTGTTCTATATGCTGTGTAATTAGCCATTTGAGGATGTGAGTGGGTTGTGTATGTGTAGGGAGGATTGGGGGTGATATATGTGGCATACTACTGATTTATAGTATAAAAATGTACTCTAGAGGATGGGTTATAGGGCACTAAGTATGGAAGCAGAAAGGGTAGTTAGGAGGTTATCACAGTGATCCAGATAGGAAAGGGTGGTGGCTGGGGCTTGAGTGCTGACAGTGGAGATGGAGAGAAATGAACTGACGCTGTTCATTTATTGTTCATATGTGTTGTAAATAGAGCCATCAGAACTTGCCAATGGACTTGTTGTTGTAGGTAAGGAAAAGAAAGAACCCCATCACTACTTTTAGCATGAAAGTCCTTGGCTGAGTGTCTGGCATTGGTAAGCATTCAATAATGCCAGTTTTATTAGAATCCTTATATATGGGAAATTAAAGTTATTTATAGCAAGATCCAAACTAAGGATGCCATGGACTTATTAAGATGTTTTGGCAATTTTAGTTTAACAGAAAAACTAAAATTCTTAATGTAATCTCATTCTGTAGTCTCAAATCTCTAAAGCTTTAAGGCAAATATCAGGTAATATATTTTAAAGGTACAATAGCTGATTATTCACTCTATCTGAGCAGAGATTCTCAATCACAAAGCTATAATATCAGACTCTGGAAAAATGTGTATATAGCTTGAAAAAGTATATTCAGTACATAAAAGTACATAAGTTTACATCTGAAATAAAAAAGAAACCTTTTGTTTCAATAACACAAATTATAAAAAAAATAAAATTTAACAGAATCTTGGTTGGTGTGGATACAGAAGTCATAGTGATTCTCAATTATGGCACTCTCTTGGGGGACAATATCACACAACCTCTGGAGATAAGACAAAAATGGTTAGTCTTCTCTGCTCTGGGGGGAGCTCAAGGCATTCCTTCCATGCCCTCAAGAAGGAGACAAAGACAAAATGCAGTTATGAAGGTCATGTAAGTGTACAAGGGTATACAATATAGTCAAAGTTCTTTCTTTTTCATGATTCATTCTCTTGCTTTTCTTTCTTTTTTTTTTAAAGATTTATTTATTTATTTATTTGAGAGAGAGAGAATGAGAGAGAGCACATGAGAGG
Source organism: Neomonachus schauinslandi (assembly GCF_002201575.2). Taxonomy (NCBI): domain Eukaryota; kingdom Metazoa; phylum Chordata; class Mammalia; order Carnivora; family Phocidae; genus Neomonachus; species Neomonachus schauinslandi. The sequence goes on from NC_058406.1 coordinate 64,031,571, forward strand.
GGGGAGGGTCAGAGGGAGAAGCAGACTCCCCGCCGAGCAGGGAGCCCGATGCGGGACTCGATCCAGGGACTCCAGGATCATGACCTGAGCCGAAGGCAGTCGCTTAACCAACTGAGCCACCCAGGCGCCCATTCTCTTGCTTTTCTTATCTCCCATGCTCTTGGTGTCTAGGAAGACTACAGGTTCCTCCTGCTTGGGATGATCATAGTCAAATCTTGGGGAGAAGTATACTTCTTTTCTTAACATTAGAGTAGAAAGATCCTATAGCCAAAAACTACCAGATGAGGCTAAGAGTAAAGGGGTCGTGGACCAGACTCCTAAATGTCTGTGTTTGTCTAGACCTTATTCTAAATGGGCCAGAGGAATCCTTGAAACCCACAAGGCACAGCTTAACTCAACAAAGAAAAGGAACTGATAGTGATTTAGAGTTGAAACCGTAGTTAATAATAGAGCACACATTTATCTAGAAAGTTCTTGAGCAGTTTGTATACTGTAGGATTTAGAATCAGTCCTGGTTTTGAGTCCCAGCCTGGCACATTCTAACTGGGGCATTGAGCAAATTACCTAAGCTCTCTGAGCCTTAGTTTGTTCATTTATAAAATGAGAATAAAAATGAGCATCTTCAGGATTGCTGAGAGAATTCAATGACAAAATGAGTATGCTAGCTCTTAGCACAGCTGAACGTGCTCCATAATGGGCACTCAGTAAATTGTTGCTATTATGATTATAACTTAACTAAGTTCCTAGTTAAAGTTCTTTTTTGGAGTCATGAAAAAATGAGGCTTTCAGAAACTAACTGGAAGAAAAGACTTTATAAATCAGTTTAGAAGTAATATATCTTATAGAGTACACATATATAGAAAAAAAAGGAGACCTTAATTCAAATGGTGTATGTCAGGGAGCTTTTTTTTTGGAGTAATTCTTCTGGGTTATATTCCATGGTTGATTGAAGGAATAGTAGGAAAACAACTTTAGGGTAGAATAAGGAATTTCAACAAAATACCTGGTTTGGGGTGTCTGGGTGGCTCAATTAGTTAAGCGTCTGCCTTCGGCTCAGGTCATGATCCCAGGGTCCTGGGGTCGAGCCCCGCATCAGGCCCCTGTGTCTGAATTATTGTATTCTGGACTTGTTTGCAGTTTGGCCTTCTATAGACTTTTGGTCAAAGTGGTGTTTTATGTTAATTCTTTGAAGTTCACTGATCTGCTGCAAATAACAAAGATAGAGAAAATACATTTAAAATATTAAAAAAGTAATACTTTGAAACAAAGCAGACAGAAATGAAAATGGAATGAAAAGAAATGAGGGGCACCTGGGTGGCTCAGTTGGTTAAGCGTCTGCCTTAGGCTCAGGTCATGATCCAAGGGTCCTGGGATCAAGCCCCGCATCGGACTCCCTGCTCCACAGGAAGCCTGCTTCTCCCTCTCCCACTCCCCCTGCTTGTGTTTCCTCTCTCGCTGTGTCTCTCTCTGTCAAATAAATAAAAAAAATCTAAAAAAAGAAAAGAAAAGAAGAGAAATGAAAATTTAGACATGTTCTAAAAAGAAGGGGAATCACCTTTTAGAAATATAATTTTCTTCCACTGAAAAAAGCTCTAAAATTTTAATGTTCCCACACTTTGGGTCAATGAACACTATTACCTATGAAAGGTGAAGAAGTCTATTTTTTTTTTTTTTAAAGATTTTATTTATTTATTTGAGACAGAGAGAATGAGATACAGAGAGCATGAAAGGGAGGAGGGTCAGAGGGAGAAGCAGACTCCCTGCCGAGCAGGGAGCCCGATGCGGGACTCGATCCCGGGACTCCAGGATCGTGATGAAAGGTGAAGAAGTCTAAACAGAAGCCAAGAACTCATTAAATGCAGATCCCTTCTCTAAACTTTCCACATGTCTAGTTCATTCTCTGGCTCTAGTAGAAATGAAGTGGCCCCAATTTTTAAAAATTAAATATTACCCAGAATAAATATTATACTTTGATCATAGTCATAAAACTGAATATCAGAGTACAACCCAAAGACATTGAGTCAGGGATAGATTCATAGATTTATGTTTAGAAAGAGTCACTTGAAAAGTTCTGGAAAAAAAACTACTTTCCTCTTTCTCCTCCAGGAGTTGGCTGTTAATCTGGGGTCAGGCTATGTTTAAATATGCATATTTATTTTACTAAGTAATTCACTTACAAACTCGTATTGAGCACTTACTATATGCTAAGTACTGTTAAGACCTGGGCATACGAAGACCATGAGGCCTGGCTCTTTCTCTCCAGGCATGGGCAGACAGATAAGTACCCATTGCAGAGCACATTGGGAAAGGTCATAAGGAAGCTTGCAATGTAAAGAGGCAAGGGATGTGGGCAAAGAGACAAGTGTTTCTACATGCAGAAGCCAAACAAGCTGTTGAATAAATTTACCAGATTAGCTTGATTCTTGTCCTGTTGCTGCTAATTTTCAAATTGATAAATGATAAAGAATACAAAGTGGGCCATGCACAAATGTCTAGGCAGTTGCTTATAGAAATTTCTGTGACTAGCTATTTAGAATCAAAATAAGGTCAGTTTAAACACCCTCCAATAGAATGCCTGTCAGTAAGATTTTTCTGAAGACTACAGTTACAAATGGCAAACAGGCATCCTGGGAACAAATTGACTAGTAGTGTGAGATTCTCTTCCCTTGCTTAACTTAGTCATTGTTTCTAATGTTTTGAGGTCTCAAAGAACCATGTGAGTCAATGAACCACATGTAACCAAGGACAGAAGGTTCTGATTGAAGGCTATTTTTTTTTTTTTTGTCTTTCACAATATTAAAACAAAAGATTGAAGGACAGAACCTTAAAGTCGAGAGAGAGAGAGAGAGAGAGGATTTCTTCATTTAGATACTAACTGAAGTATCAAGATACTAAAATGACTTCCTCTTTCAACTTTTATCTACTCACAGTAATGCTTTGTTAACATGAAATGTACTTACCCTGCTAAAGGGCTTTTCCAGTTACTTATTGCTGTGTAATAAACCATACCAAAAGCTAGTGGCTTAAAACAACACTCTTCATTTTGTTTACAATCTGCAATTTGGGCAGAGCTTGGTTGGGATGATTTATTTATTTTTTTCCCCCACATGATGTCAATGGGAGTAGTTTGACTGGGGCTAGTGGATCCAATTCCAGGACCACTCATTTCATGGCTAGCAAGCTGGTGTTGACTGTTGGCTGGTAGCTTAGATGTGAAACAAGTCTGGGGGACTTCTTTCCTTTCCACTTGGGGCTCCTCCTTGGGATGCTTCAGTTTTCTCAAAACATGGTATCTGGGTTCCAAGAACAAGAATTCCAAGAGACAGGACATAGAACTGCCTCTCTATTAAAATTCTGTCTCAGACACTATCACAACTTTATTTCCACAATCTATTGGTCAAAGTTGATACAGAGCCTACCCACATTCAAGGGGACATAGACCCCCGCCTCTCTATTGGAGGACTGTCAAAGTATTTATGGACATCTTTATTCTTCCATTAATGCCAAGCCGAGTCCTATTTCCGTCTTTGTTAAACATTATGAGAGTCTTGGGACCAAATGCAGTGGAAGTGGAGAGTCATACTAATGAATAAATGAGCAAGGAGAATAAATCCAGATACAGTAGGTTTTTGCATCCATAAATGACTTTTGCTGGAGTTTGATTAACATTACTCTCCCCAAACGCTACGCTTTTACTGTTGCAGAGATATAGGGGCAGAGATAAGGGTTAAGAGATATTCTTCTCAGCTCAATTTCAGTAAACTCACTATTCTAGGAGTTGTTACCTTTGTCTTTCTTCCTATGCTTTTATCTTTGGCTAACTCCAGATTCTAATTTTGTTCTCTCCTATTTATTGCTTTGTGCTCATTTCTCAAACTCTGATGATTGGCTTTTCCCTGTATTTATTTAGTCCATACAACCAACTCTATCCTTCCCACCTTTCTTTAATCTTTCTTCGTATCTACTACTATAATTTAAATAAATAGCAAATGTGGTGACAATGGTTGTCTACTTAATCTGATTCTCAAAGAACATATTGAGAAGACAAACAATTGATTTAAAATGCTTTATCATAGGAAAAACCAAAACAAATGGGAATATCTTGGCATCTTGAGCCAAAAATCATTTCCTGTTAGAATCATTTATTTTATGAGGCAACCTAATACTACTGTGTACCTAGACACATTAAATGTACTTTCGGCTGTTTATTTGCATCTTGGAGATCCTTGTTAGTTTTATGTTAATTAGGACCTTAAGGAATTTTGGTCAGTTGCATCATAGCTCTTGCCCTCAGAGGGATCTTAAATTAGTTTAAACATGAAACTAGATTGCTCTTAAATTAATCTAAACATTAAAAACCCTTTAAAACGTTGAGTGATTACCTTAAAGCTTTTCATTGATGATACATTCATTTTGGGATTCTTACTTTGGTCTTAATTTACCAAAAATGATTTCACGGTTCATTTCCAAAGGAAAAAAAAGGAAAAACAATCAGCTCAGCCAACTTTATTTGTGAAACAAGGAAATAAAGTCTTCTCTTAAAAAAAAAAAGAAAGAAAAAAGTAATTTTCCTTCTTTATCCATTTTTCTTTTTTCTTAAATAACAAACAATACACAAGGAAGAAAGATAACAAGATAACAAGGTTATTTCACATCATTATTTGCTGAAGGTCAAGTTCTAGAAGTACATGTTCCCATCTTCTTGCTACTTATGTTCAAAATGGAAACCCTTTGATTAGAAACTCATAATAGAGCTAAGATCCCTATTAGTTAAAAACATGCTCATATTATTTTTTTCTGGACAGCTTATACTCTGGCAGCACATGAAGCTACACTTGATTGGCTGAGCAGGGGAAAAAATATCCCTTTTTTGATCAAAGATTGGAGCGGGGCCTGGGTCCTAATTAGGCTTAGTACTGACCACTTGTGATGTAACTTAATGTAATAGGCAAAATTAAATATTCTCTTTGGCTAAATAAAATTATTATGTTAAATTATAGGAGGAAGAATTTATATCTTAAACCATGTATCTTTTAAAATATAATGAGTGGGATAAGATTTTTTGCTGTTTGGTGAGAGGATCATTCATTCTTTCGCCAGCACACATTTATTACATATCATCTGAGGTAGTTTTGAGGCCTCTAATGGGGACCATTAATTAGTACCCATCTTCTTGACTAGGTTTTTAAAAAATGAATTCAACAAAAGGTCAAATATTTATTGGCTGCCTGTTGTGGGCTAGGCACTGTTCTAGAAATTGGGATATAATTACTGAGGAAAACAAATACAAATTCCTGGTCATGTGGTTGGTTGCATTCTACTAAGAATAGATAGATTGAACACAAAGGATACTCTTTATTAATGATAAAGTTGGAAGAGGTGGCTTAGTATGAGACTTGAATCCTGGGATTAGTCACTTTCCCATACACCCATTCCCAGGCAGTGCTAGACTATGATAGGCTTCCTAATGTAGGGGCAGACCTGTGCCAACAGCTAGCTCCCTAGAGGAAGAAATGGGGAAAATGCTCAATTTACCCCAAATTCTTCAATCTGATAAGTCATTCCATCTCCCTTGGGTGAAGTGAGTCAAGGAGAAAAGTGAGGTAAGTTTTAGGGCATATTAGAGGTGAGGGCAACCAGGTTCCCTTTTAAATCTAATTCTTGCTTTTTGGGGTGCCTGGGTGGCTCAGTCAGTTAGCATCCAACTCCTGGTTTTGGCTCAAATCCTGATCTCAGAGTCATGAGATCGAGCCCTGAGTAGTTCTTTGCACTTGGCTCAGAGTCTGCTTAGGATTCTCTCTCCCTCTTCCTCTGCCCCTCCCGCGTGTGTTCTCTCTCTCTAAAATGAATAAGTAAAATCTTTAAAACAAAATATCTAATTGTTGCTTTTTCATTGCACATGATAGATGTGAGATCAAGGCCAGGGAAAGAGCAAGGGGCAGTAAGCTTCCACTCCAGGGAATCACACAGATAATAGCAATATTCAACAAAACATCTCATTTTTCAGGTGAGATAAACTGTACAGTGTTCACCAAGTAACTATGATATGTAAGGCATTGTGCTGGGCAGCAACAAGGGAAGAGATAAATCACAACACGTACCAGCCCTCGAGGAGCCTTCGTCTTGTGGGAAGCCAGACATGCATCAGTAACAAAACTATAGTAGAATTTGGAAAAAGTGCTTCTGGGAAGTATTTTGACACTAGGAATTGTGAAGTCTTCCTTTAGGAATGCATTCGAGCTAGGCTTTGAAGTTCAAGATCAAATGTTATTTTTTCCACAGAGCCTCCTTTGATTCCCACAGCAGGAATCAATCTCTCTTTCCTCTAAATTCCTACTGCAATCTACCTATCCTATCATCCCTTATTGTGTTTATTATTCTATGCCTTATCTACCAGTTAATTGTCGTGAGTCAATTATTTCTCCTTTATACCATAAGCTCATTAAAGCCAGGAAGCATGTCTCACACACACTAGGTATTTGAGAAGTGTTTCTCAACTGAATAATCAGTAGACCTACAATGGAGACAGTCTGTTGAAATGGTTACCGCTATTCCTCTCCCATAATTTATTTTTCTAATGGAATTGAGGTGGTGACATCTTCATGCCTCACCCTGCATGTGATCACGGACACACGAGAAGAGGTCAGAAGAGGTTACCCCCATCACTTGTTTACATGCCTAGTCCATGTGATCGAATGTTCATTTACCCTGGTTGTTCCATTCTGAGTATCTGTCACTTGTAGCCCTTCTTATAGGATAGGGAGAATTTCTACCAGAATTATTATATGGACCTGGATCCAGAGAGAAGCAAGAGCTATATGTTTTTGCAGCTGCCTTCTATGGACAATTTGGTAGTATGAAACTCCATTATGCTCTTTCAACTCTTGTTATTTTATCTGTAGCTCTTTCTGAGATTTTATGGCCTATGCATGATTTGAATGGCACAAATATAATGAGAACCAGATTATAAGAGTGCAACTAAAACTTTTAGAGAAAAATTACCTGGAGCTGTTTCTTCCAAATTCTAAAGCCTATCACCATTAAGATAACAGGGAAAGATTTGCTGCAGTATTTACTCAGTGGCCCCAAATAACAGGCAACAATACTTGAATGCCACTCTAGAATCCCAAAGGAGTGTAAGTTTTCAAGGGCTTGAATGTGTGACTGAAGACTTGGCGAGGCCAATAGCTGGTGCCGGCAAAGGCAGAAATGCTGAAAACCCCATTTCCATGCTAGATTTCTTACTGGTCTGGCCATCTTTGTACGTGTGGCTCTGGTCTGAGCTGGCAAAATTTCTCCGGGTTTCACTTTACTTCTGAAGTTCAGGGTTTCAATTGTGTGGTTTGGCTCCCGCTAGACTGCATTGAGGGCTTTGGATGAAACTCCTTATGTTTGAGGCTGTGTGAATTGAATCTGATGAAAAGGCATTAGGGACAGCACTTCCCTTCTTTCAAGTTCCCCAGCCCCGTGGTAACTGTCATTCCTGCTGTGCCGGGTGTAGTCTTCTATTCTTGTTCTTACTCACGGCTATGGTGTTCTTGTTAAAGTGAGGTTTAATTGATTTTATAAAGATGCTTCTTATAAAGATGCCTTGCTTAGGTACTCTATGTCCTGATGGCATGGAACTCAAATCTCAGTTTCCAGTGCACAGTGAACATTTTCCAGGATAACTTGTAATCCTGGATGATTCTGTGGGACACTTAGGAAAACTCATTAGAGTGGAAATTATCCACTAGGGAGTAAATTCAGTAGGCCTGTGGTTTGATTAAGTTAAGCTGCTCCAAATAAAGAACACAAAGAAATGCACATCAGTATTCTCAGGCTTCCAAAGAATCCCCAAGTCTTTCTTGCATTCATGGCATTAGTCAGTGTAAATTATGTGCCTGAAGTCTGCTGTTCTCTAGAGCAATGGGTGATTCTCAATCAGGGGTGGTTTTGCCCACCAGGGGACATTTGCAATGTCTGGAGGTATGTTGGGCAACTGGCAGGGATGGGATTAGGAGCAAAGGGTTGAAAATGGCATCTAGTGGATAGAGGCCGGGATGTTGTTAAATATCCTACAGTATACAGAACAGTCCCCTACCCCTTGCCTCCCAAAGATAACTAACAAGTAATCTTGATTCTTGTCCTTAATGAATTTTTATATTATAGCTGGGGGGAGAGTAAAAAGGAATCAGTGGGACATTTTAATAAAGAGTCGTAATTGCAGTTAAGATGGTATTTCTCTGAAGGAGAGAGAGCAAGCCAGCTACTTCAATCTAATAGATGTCTGAACCTTAGTGGGGTCATAAAGAGTTCAGGCTAGTTCTCGGTGTTGTAAATTCAGAAAATGAGGGGCGCCTGGGTGGCTCAGTTGGTTAAGCGACTGCCTTCGGCTCAGGTCATGATCCTGGAGTCCCTGGATCGAGTCCCGCATCGGGCTCCCTGCTCGGCAGGGAGTCTGCTTCTCCCTCTGACCCTTCCCCCTCTCATGTGCTCTCTCTCTCTCATTCTCTCTGTCCCAAATAAATAAATAAAATCTTTAAAAAAAAAATTCAGAAAATGAAATTTCAGCAGTTTGTCTAGGGCAGTTGGACATCCACAAGAGCTTCTACTTTGCTGCAGTAGTCAATCCTTTAAATTGGACAATTTTCAATGTAAATTTATATTTCTATGTTTCTTTTGAGTTAAATGCCATTTGTTTGAAGAAATCTGTGAAGGAGAATTTTCCCAATGGGACAATCACAAAATCGAGAATGTATTTTTCAGATCTTGGCTCTCAGGCTACATATGACTTGTCTGATATTTAGCATATATTTAGCAATATTTAATACAAAATTTCAGGCATTTACAATAGGTCAGACACTTAACCGACTGCACCACCCAGGCACCCCAAAACATAAGCATTTGAAACCCAACAGAGCCCTGGCAGTGTCTGACCTTGGTTTCGGCTTAGGTCATAATCTCAGGGTCGTGAGATCGAGCTCCGTGTAGGGCTCTGCGCTCAGTACAGAGTCTGCTTGAGGTTCTCTCTCCCTCTTCCTCCTCCCCTCCCATTCGTGCTCTCTCACTATCTTTTTTTTTTTTAATTTTATTTGTTCATTTGAGACACAGAGTTACAGAGAGAGAGAAAGAAAGAGCAAGCATGAGCAGGGGGAAGAGGCAGAGGGAGAGGGAGAAGCAGACTCCCCGCTGAGTCAGGAGCCCGATGTGGGGCTCGATCCCGAGACCCCAGGATCATTACCTGAGCCGAAGGCAGATGTTTAACCATCTGAGCCACCCAGGTGCCCCGCTCTCTCTCTCTCTTTCAAATAAATAAATAAATAAATCTTTAAAAAAACCCCCAAGAAACCCCAAATGCTTATGTTTTAAGGATAGGTGTACTGTAAACCTCTGCCTACATACAGCACTGTGGCGTTAATAATCAGGTGTTAAAGGAGGTGTGCAATCCGAAGAGCTCCATCCTATTAGCTGTGCTAGCTTGAAGGTTATCACACCACATCTCTTAAATTTTCTCTTTATTCCCACTGCTACACTCCCCATGCCCCCTTTACCCACCAAGTGTTGCCTCTCATTACCTTTCATCTACTACTATGGTTCTACTTTCCTTTTTGGTTTCCTGCATCTATTTCTGCAACCTAATATACATTAACCTTCCTAAAGATTAATGTTGAACCGGTTAGTCCTCTGTTCAAACCCTCCAATTATAGAGCACTGCCTACACATGAAGTCCTAATTCCAGTCATCCAGTAACCTCCCTATCCTGTCCCTGATTTTTCTTTCAAGCATGTGTTTTCATTGCTCTTCACACATCATATGATTTAGCCGGAAAGAACCACCTGCCATTCTCCCACACGGGCTGCACTCTTCTGCCTTGGGTGTTTTCATTTGCTCTGTTCCTTGTGCAAGGCATACCTTCTGTACCCCATTACTGCCTGCACATATCCTATTCTTTCTTCAAAGGTCACTTCAAATGCACTGCCTTCACATTTATTTAGCTTGAAGGTCTTTGCTTCTCTGAACTTCTTTCTCTCTTTTTTTCCATGATACAAAGTACTCTAGCTCTTGAGTTATTAGCTATATGTTATTCCTTCCAGTAAAAAAAAGAAACCTGTATGAGAAGGAAAGACGCAGCATCATGTAGGGTAGTGCTTCTCGAACTTCAGCGTACATACAAATCACCTGGGAATCTTGTTAAAGCCAACCAGGTTTGAGTCAGTAGGTATGGGCTGGAACGTGAGATTCTGCATTTTTACAGGTTTCTACAGGTTTCTAGGTTGATGCTGCTGCTACTCCATGGGCCACACTGAGTAGCAAGGGTGAATAAGATTTGGAATAATGCCTATGAACAGAAAGGCTAGCCATTGCCTAAGTCTGTGGCAGGTTAGCTGCAAATAACTATCAGGCTCCGCTGTGCTGAACTGATCTTCTAGGATTTGAATATCACAGTTTTGGGTTGCATTTTTGGCCTCTTCTAGGATTTGAATATTACAGTTTTGGGTTGCATTTTTGGTGTGTCTTATACAAGTCAGTTTATTTCCCTGAGCTTTAGCTTCATCTTTTGCAAAACGAGGGTAATAACATGCTTGTCAGTCTCTGCTGTCTCTAGCTTGGCCCAGCAGCTACTAGTTACTTGCTGTCTGCTAGCTCAGTCCTCCTAAATGTATAGCCAGTTAGAAGTAATTCTAGATCTTGTTTTGGATTCCCCTCTCAGTTATTAAAAGGGACTTGACGATGGTGCTTTGTGGTTTCTATGATTAGTGTCTGGGTTGGGGGGAATCTTGGTATCAGGGGACACTTGGGTGAGTTTTGGACTTCAGCCTTCTTACCTACTAATCTTTATCATGTGTGGCTTCAGAGGGTCTTCTTTCCTGGTATCTGATTTTCACTTAGTCACCTGCTGGGACGACAGCCTGACTTTTAACTCCTATTACCTAGTTACGGCCAATCCCTTGCCCTTAGGGCAAGCCCTGCTCCTGCTCTTTGTACCAACTGGAATGGGTTTCCTTGCTCTTAGGCTGAGGCCTTAGTTGCCTACACTTTACCATGTCAAACTGTTCTGTGTTTTATATATATTAACTCATTTAATTATGATAATGATAGTTCAAGGTAGGTTCTTTTATCCCCATTTTATGGACGAGGAAATGAAGATTCAGAGAGGTTGAGTGATTTTCTCAAAGTCACATAGTAAGTAGGGGAGGCAGAAGCTGCAAAAGACACAATTTCTAATTAAAAACTCATTTTACTCCTGTCACTAAAAACTGTGCCACCTACTATAGGGGACCCCCTGTGTATCCTTGAGGAATTCAGTTCAGTATTTCTTCCCCTTTGGTTGAGAATAGGGGTGATAGGAGCCACCCTGAACTCCTTCAGGAGGTTGTATAGCTGGTGGGCTGTGCCGTGAGAATGCTAAACCTCTTTTCACTTTGCTATAGCGTGATGCCATAGATTGATAGAGGAAGGGGAAAGCATTTTCTTTTTGTTGACATTTGGGAAGTCACGGCAGCTTCTTGGGAACTTCCAGTTGTAAATCACTTGCACTGGAACAACTTGCAAAGGGACAAGCAGATCTGCTTGTCTCCCTCTGCTCCTCCCCCCCACCTCAAATAAATAAAATCTTTTTTAAAAATGAAGCTAAAAATTATCACCTATTTATTAAAGATTGCAAATAAGAAATAAACAATTTATTAAATGAAAAATGATTAAATGGAAGAGTAACTATGTCACACTGAAAAACTGAGCAGTCAGTTCTTTTCATGTGCCTGTAACAGAATCCTAAGTATTTAGATGCCCATGGAATAAAGAATAATGGCAAGAAAAGTGAAAGGGGAAAGAGGAAGGAAAAAGGTATTAAGTAATACTGTTGTATGGTGTCCTGGCTAAAACCAACCATCTGTGAGAGCATTTAACTAAAACAAGTATACCTTAAGTCTCAAACACGTCTAGTTTCACTTTGCAAGTGTGGGGCTTGAACTCATGACCCTGAGATCAAGACCTGAGCCGAGGTCAAGAGTCAGATGCTTAACTGACTGAGCTGCCCAAGCACCCATCTTCATTCTTTTTTCCGAAGATTGTTTTGTCTCTGCCTCTCCTACCTATCTCTGTGCAGCCCTTTTATCTTTTGTTGTGGACTTTTTCATCTAGTTTTCAGAACTTTTTAAAGAGGAAATTGTTCACTATGTAGCTGTAGATTTGTTGTGTCAATGGGAAGAACTGGGTTCAGGGTCTTCCTACTGTGCCATTACGAACCATCTTTTCTAGTTACTCTTGTATTTGCCAGCTTCTATTAGAGTCATGATTGCATTATTATTTTTTTTTTCTTTTTGCTGAGAATGGTAGTGTTGACTAAGACTAATGTATACTAAGTCTTCTGAATTGCTAAAATAGCTCATGGCTCTAGATCTGCTATTGTGTGAATTGACAATGCAATCTTGTTAGTCCCGTCATATCCTTGAGGCAGAAATGATCCCTCAGTCTCCCTTGTGTAACTGAAGTGCTAGATGTTTGGGTATACATACCAAGTGGTGAGGGCTGAGCCAATTTAACATGCTGTTGGCTCTCTCAACCACTGGGGAAGTTTGGCTTCATGTTCCATGCTGTTTTTTCCTCAAGTATTTTGGATTCCTTGTCAATGATGCAGCTCGGTGTTCTCATTAAATGGAAATTTCTCTTGAGAGATGGATACAATTTTTTTTCAGATGGATACAATTTTATTGCCACTGACCTATTTATGATTTTTTGAGAGTGTCTTATAGGAAATGTGGAATTCGCAACAAGTTAAAGAACTCCTAGCTACCCAAACTACTCAAGACTATTTAAAACTGTTCAAGCCCATGAAGGGGGAGAGGAGGGAGCTGTTAAATTCACCGGTAGGTTAGTGATTATATAAATAATATTAAAGCTTCTATTAGTGCTACTCCATTAGTTTAGGCAGTACACATATCCCCATGCAGACAACTGATATCTCATATTCTTTAAAAAAAAGTTTATCGCGGCTTCTCCCTGGGACCTTTCTTCGATGCTTTGATTCTCATAGATCCCTGCCTACTTCTACTCCCCATAGCACGTTAGCTATTATATCCCGGGCTTTTGATAGACAAAGTTTCTAGTTTTCTGGTTGTTTTGTGAGTGTGCCTCTTATCCTCAATGAGGGTAATGAATACTCCTTGAACATAGCATTTTTATTTTGGTGCCTTACCATGCCTAGCATGATGCAAAACATAAAGCATACTCTCCATAAATACTTGTTGGATTGATTCATCTATCTGGACACAGAGCAATGCATATATTCTCACATGAGATTTTTGGCAAGACAAAACCACTTCCAAACTTTAATTCCTTTGAAGGAATCTAGGAGAAAAGACATTGAAGCAGAAAGACTTCAATTAATTTGGATCTTTGAGAGGTAGAAGACTTTGATAACCCAGAATAATCTACTGAAAACCCATTTCTTGAACGTCTCTTAAAAATATACTCATTAGCTTTTCTGTCTTAATAAGTGCAATATACATGTAAGTGTATCTGTTTTTGATCATTAAATTTTTTTTCTTAAAGTTCGGTTAGTCTCATGCCCATGAAGAAACTGAGGCTCACAGAAAGTAAAGTCATATATATCCCACAATTAAAAAAACAGTGTATCCTTGAATGAATGCTTACTATTAAGAAATTAAGAGACATGTTTTCATTCCTTAATTTTACAAATATTTATTGAGCATCTACAATGAGCTAGATTTAGTTCTAGGCTTTGCCGTCCTTTTCCTTGTGAGGCTTATATTTTTGTGGAGGAAAACAGACCATAAATGATAAACATAATAAGTAACTAATTATCTTCTATATTAGAAGGTGATGATCATAGGAAAAAAGATAAAAATAGAGGTATAAAAGTTTTTTGTTTTTTTTTTTTAACCTCTGGGTTTGCTCCTCTATCTGGGAGCAAAGTGCAGTGTTAAATAGGTGACAGGGTACAGGTAGTATTGGTTTTAGTTTCAGAATACAGGCTACATATACTCATTCATTTGCTAATTTAACAAATATTTATCGAGCACCTACTATATTTAGTCACTGTGTCAGGAGCTAGGAAAAAGGGACCATAGTCCTTGATTGCGCAGAGCTTGCATTTTAATGGGAGACAGATGTTAAATAAATCCACAGACACATATATGATCACACTTAGTGTTAAATGCTACTATGACAGAAGGTAACTGGAAGGGGCCTATTTTATGTTAAAGATTGAGGAGAGCCAGGCTGTCTGAGGCAGAGACAGGGACTTGTGGAACATAGACTATGGAATAGAACTTGAGGGATGGCCTAACAGAGCAGAAAGCACTGCAGATGTAGAAGTGAAAAAAAAAAAATGAATGGTGAAAATTCAGGTATGAAACATTGCTTGTGTGTATTTGTGGAATATTTAAGTAGTTAGAAATGAGAACAACTTAATTTTCAGGATAGAGAATTTAAAATTTATTCATTTATGGGAGAGGTCTGCATGTTTGACCCTTCACTTGGTCTTCCTTCCATCCAGAATTCTGTCAGTGCCTGAGATGCGGAGTAAGTTTCCCTATGGCCTGGAGACCAGCCACAGGGGATAAGTGAACTGTATGGCATCTTTATGCTTTACTTAGTGGGAGCATGTCTGGTGAGGAAGCAGTCCCTACACAACTTTGGGTTGGATACTTACCTCTTCTGAATCTCAGTCTTCTTTTTAGAAAACAGAGGTGGTGGGGCACCTGGGTAGTTCAGTCAGTTAAGCGTCTGACTTGGTTTCAGCTCAGGTCATGAGCTCAGGGTCCTGAGATCGAGCCTTGCATTGGGCTCTGAGCTCAGCCTGTAGTCTGCTTGAGATTCTTCTTTTCCCTCCCCTGCCCCCCTTCTCTAAAATAAATAAATCTAAAAAAAAAAAGAAAGAAAAAAGAAAACAGAGGTGGTAACAGAATGCTGAGTCATTAGAGAAAGGCTGTTTTCTCTTGTATCCTCAGTAATTCACATGGTGTCTGGTACGTAGTAGGTAAGAATTAGTCTTGGAGTACATAAGTATATTTGTGAAGAATATTGAGGAGAGCAGTTGGTTTTATATTTTATTCCTAAATGCAACAAATTCAGTGCCTTCCTTTCTCTAAAAGCAACCATGTTGAGAAATGAATGGCTTGTCTGATCGGCTGCCTGGCTTTGTTGTGCCCTATGGTGAGGTCTCATAAAAAAGGGAAGGAACTCTGTTTCTCTTTCCACTCATGTCTATGAGAAGAACTTGAAAAATCTAAGTCCTTGGTCTCTTAGGACTTTATAAAGAATTCGAGTGGCTTAACAGAGGTGAAAAGCTCTGGAAAATTTTAAACACTGAAGTCAAATGGTGTGTCTTGACTTTCTGAACACCTTTCTCAAGCTGTAGCTGCCTTACATATGATGAAAGCCTCCCCTAGAAAGCAGGTAAAATCTGGGCCCAAAGCATTTTCTCATCTCACTTCTTATAGAGCTTGTTTGTTTCCCTAAAGTTTGTTTGTTTCCCTCCTTTAAAGGCTCCGAGAAGGGTGTGTGTTTTTAAGTTTATCTTTAAAATGTCTAATAGTCCTTGTTAGCCCACTTGAAGTTTGTGAAGGATATAGAAAAGTGTGACTGGCTATGCTTGATCCTGTTTTTGCTTATATAATTCATAAGGGCCATCCTATTGCAGTTTGGCATAGTTTTGTATTGTCTGTCAACACTTACGTAATACTTTATAATGGAGAGTGCTTTCCAGCCATTTATTACAGAAGCCTCTGTTATCAGTGACAAATAGTTCTAGGAGGCTGTTCATCACACAGATCTATCTGCTTTATGGTTTCAGTTAAAACATTAGAGTTTGCCAACACTCTCTAAGAGGCCTATTTAGTATATAACTTTTTTTTTTTTTTTGGATAGTCATGGAGTTTTCAAAACTCTGGGTAGACAATTGGTTCTTTTGGTGTGCATTTTTGTATTGGGCAGAGAAATGGTGTGGAGGTATTACTGGAGGATTTGATCAGCTCTAGAAAGGAAAATTATGGAACCTCTTTTTAAGTCAACTATCTGGTAAAATACGGAAGTATCTAGAATTGTTTAGGTGATTGTTTCCCAAGAATAGCATGGCATTTAAGCTTTGGAGTCAGATAAGCCTGGGTTCAAATCGTTTTCCAATTACTTATTAGATGACTAAGTGAGAAGGAACCAGTCAAATTGCTGACATTGGATTTCTCACTGTGACCTTGGGCAATTATTCTACTTAATGGCCCTGAACCTGATTTTCTTCTGCAGTAAAAGAGGGAGGATGCTGGTTTTTTTGAAGAGTGATCCTCATTGTAAAACCTGGAACAGTACCTGCCTATAGTATACCTTTGCCTAATGATTCTTCTTTCCTCTCTTCTTATTCTTCTCTTATTATCTGCCATCTCACAAAGAAATAGCAATAACAAAGAGGTTAAGTCATAAGGGAAGTCAAACGTTAAAAAAAAAAAAAAAAAAGAAAAAGAAAACGTAATCTTCTGGTTGGAAACCTTCCCAGACAGCCAGTTTTCTGCTGGAAGTGCATTTCTTCTTTTCTCCTTGAAAATCAGTATGGGAGAATTTTTTTCTATTATAAACCCCATCCTGGTAGGAAGTGTAGAGTGTTCAACATTCACAGAGGACTTTCTAAATGCTTGGTATGCAGAGAACACTGTTGGGGGCTCTTAGGAATGGAATTTGAAGGACTCTGGAAAGGGACAGGTCACACAAAGGAATTTCCATGCACTCTGCACTCAACGGATGCGTAAACTGACCCAGGACTCCTCTGTGTCAAGACTTAGGAGGAGCTCTCCCTAGGGCTAATCGGGTACTCCATTGGAAGTAGGGGTGCCAAAGCTGCATCCTGGGGTGTCATGTGCTCCATTCCTTATTAAACCCCACTTCTCCCCTCACTGACCCAAACTGCAGGGGCTTGGGCCATTTCTATCATAAGACACAAGGGAAAGCAGAATTGGCTGTCTCTTTTGAGACAATGACTCAGACCTCAGGAATGTATTTGTATTTTTAATAAATACATCAAGTACCTATTCTATAGTAGTCCTCTTCTGGGTCCCGGATAAATAGAACTAAAGGCAACCCGGGCCCTGCCTTCAAGGTGCTTCCAACATGGGGGACACAGACATGTGTTTGTATTGGGGCATAGGAAAAGACAAGGTCAGAACATCGAGAACTCTGTGGGCCTCACTAAAGGAACATGGCTTGCTTTTTGTCAGGGTAGGGTTTTGAGCAGAGCAATGGTTTGCTTGGTTTTCCGTTTCATTGCAGTGGTCCAGGAGAGAGAAAATCAGTCTCCTGGCCGCCTGCAGGGCAGTGCAAGGGCACAGCAGGCCTCAGCTTCCTATCCTCCTGCTTTTCTCATTTGTAAAGTGGGGGTTTTAACATCTACTGACAGAGATGTTGTGGAGATGAAATGAGAGTGTGAAGTGGCAGCTTGCCACCAGGGTGACAGACGACTGCCTCAGTTTCCCCATTGGGATCAGTCTCTGGAGCTGAGCAAAAGGGAGAAGCACAGTTTGAAGGAAGTAAACACTCACTTTTCTACCCTCTACATCTCCCTTTTTGTCTAAGGAAACAGCCACTGTTGTGGGGAAACCCTATCAATGAGAAGTTCCCTCCTCTCTCAGGCCCCTTGATCTGCTGGCCTCAACAGCCAGTCTTTTCTAAAAAATGACAATCTATAATAAAATCAATTAAAAAAATTCTAGTCACTCAAGGAATGAATGCATGAATGAACAAATGAACCAACAAGTGGCCTTTTAGTCTGAGCTCTGTTTTTGTTATGACTTAGGACACCCTCCCTGAGTCTATTTCCCAACCTCTAACTGGGCATTAGACCATGTATGGTCTGACAGGTTTGTTTCAAGAATTTAGTAAGATCATGCATGTGTGAACACCTCCAACATTCTAATGCGCAATAGAAATGTCTTTATTGTCATATATCATACCCTCAAAAGGTCCCCAGCATAAGAGGCCTTTGGCCAAATGTTGAAAGGATAAAAGGTGTCTATTTGATTTATTTATTGTCCCATATCTTATATAAAAAATTTGCAGGCCAACAGGTACCCAAGGGCGGTGGGTCTCCATATGGTAGGTTGTGTTACTCGATCTGATGATCTGTCTCCTTTTGGCATGTGTTTGACGTTCATTCGTTTTCACTAGTTTGGATCCTGACACTGCTCCTGTTGGAGGTGGCACCTTCCCCTGCTTCCCCATGATCGAGCTGAGATTTCAGACTGTGCCTTTTGGATGCAGGCCCCATTTCCTTGTCTCCCATTCAGCAGCCCCTCTGTACCAGGAATCACCAACTCACTTGTTTAAGGGAACAACATACTTGTGTGAGTACAACAAAGGCCAGCTAGGACAATACAGCAGGGCTGGAGCCCCTTAGATGGGGTGACAAGCCTGACTCCAGTCCTCCTGGCCTGCTGGAGGAAGTAGTGGGACTCCTGGATTTCTGGTGCCACATGAATCACCCACTGTCATTTGTTTTTATCAAGTTCCTCTTTTAAAGTGCAGGTACCCTTGAAGGGTAAATCCTGATGGTCATTCACACCCTGATGAAAATAAATTTCGTTATATAATTTAAAAACAAGAAGTTAAATGGGTGGTGACCTGAAAATAATTTCCATACTGACTAATGTTGTGGTGTTCCTAATTTCCTTCACTTAAATGTTGCCAATAAGGAATTTTATTGGAGGCCAGTACATGAAGCAACTTATGATTAACTGAAAATAATGCCTCTTAAGAAACTTTTTGGAAAGACTGGATTAAAAAAATTTCAAAGTAACATGGCAAGGTATATCAGTAATTAACTGAATTTAAGCAAAGTGTTTACTATGATAAATGGCTGGTTGACAGGCAAGTACATGAAAAGTGTACCATTTGAGTGGCATTGCTAATGATACGATTTGTGATAATGGCTGGCCCATTGGATTATATCGTTACGGATTACATCATTCCATTACACTTTCAGGGTAACTATGAGGACAAATTTTCTTTTTTAAGAATTGTTGTGGATTAATTGGGGACTTCCAAATCTTAAGGAGAGTTGTAATGTATGAAAATATGAGATTTTAGCTTTGCAATAGAATTTAAGGTAATTTGGCTATAGTATTTGCTACCTCATGGCTCACCAGAGTGAATTTGTCCGATCTGGCTAGCTGGGTTTGCTGGGCTAGCTGGGTTTGCACCTTCATCTCTTTATGGGTTCTCTTTACATAAGTTGTTTACAAAGTTTGTGTTCAATATATTTGGTACTCAATCAAAGGAAATGACTTTTCAAATAAGAAAAAGACTTTTCTTTGGTCTTGTGTATGAGAAACTGTTTTCCCTTTCTAGAATTAACAAAAAACTCACTATGAAAACAAATGGACCAACAAGGGGACACTTTACCAGATCAGGAAGGAGGAACTGAATGCAGATTTAAAATCTATTAATGGGGTTGACAGAAATGAATTCTGACAGCTCCATGGACTAATGAGATTGATAAGGGTGGAGTGTGAAGACAGAGGATTGAGAAGGGGAGAGAGGGACTTGGAGAGAATTTGGGATAGGCTAGTCAAGACTGGAGACCTAGGTCACCTCTTGCAATTTATCATAATTACTTGTGTAATAAATGGTTATGAATTGTTTATGACATGCATGGTGTAAGAAATATCGTATTTCTCTCAGTTAAAATCTAGCTTCCAGTTTCTTTTCCAAGGTTGGCAAGAAGCACAACTTTATTTTTTGAGATTCCTTCTTCCTCCTTTGGGTTGAGACAGGTCCCTGGGGCTTATGGAGTCTAGGACAAATGGAGGAGAGGTCAGGGGTTGGTTATGGTGACTGCTGAGAGGCTCCTGTTCCAGGCTCTGTGTGGTCCTTTCAAAGACAGGGATGCTGCTGGGTTACCCATTCACTTCATGCCAAGCTCAGTTTTTGAAGCCAACGTGCTTAGTGCTGACACCTTAGGCATCCTTGTATCCACTCCCATTGAGGTGTCCTGCCACAGCCAGGGTGTTGGGTATGGACTGGCTCTAATAACCTCTTTTTTTCCCTTCCTTATTCCCTCCACAGCCATCCCCCCCCCTTTTTTTTTAATTCTTATGTTAATGCCCATACATTACATCATTAGTTTTAGATGTAGTGTTCCATGATTCATTGTTTGTGCATAACACCCAGTGCTCCATGCAGAACGTGCCCTCCTCAATACCCATCACCAGGCTAAGCCATCCTCCCACCCCCCTCCCCTCTAGAACCCTCAGTTTGTTTTTCAGAGTCTATCGTCCCTCATGGTTTGTGCCATCCCCCTTTTTAAACTTAGAGTTTGGATCACTGCCCCTTCTCCAGGAAGCATCAGCCTCTGTCTATCACCCTCTCAGCTTACCTGGTTTGGTTTTCTTACTGGGCCTACATATTCAAATACACAACCATCAGTAAAGTTCCTTAGACAAGGAATTACAAACTCTGGAACCCGTAAGTCTGTTCCTATAAAAGGAAAATCTTTATTGAAAATAGAGCTACCCTACAACCCAGCAATTGCACTATTGGCTATTTACCCCAAAGATACAAATGTAGTGATCCAAAGGGGCACACGCACTCCAATGTTTATAGCAGCAATGTCCACAATAGCCAAACTATGGAAAGAGCCCAGATGTCAGATAAATGGATAAAGAAGATGTGGTATATATATACAGTGGAATACTATTCAGCCATCAAAAAAAAAAAATCTTGCCATTTGCAACGATGTGGATGGAACTAGAGGGTATTATGCTAAGCGAAATAAGTCAGAGAAAGACAATTATCATATGATCTTACTCATATGTGGAATTTAAGAAACAAAACAGAGGATCATAGGGGAAGAGAGGAAAAAATAAAAGAAGACAAGATCAGAGAGGGAGACAAACCATAAGAGACTCTTAATCATAGGAAAAAAAACTGAGGGTTGCTGGAGGGGAGAGGGGTAGAGGGATGGGGTAACCAGGTGAGGGACATTAAGGAGGGCATGTGATGTAATGAGCACTGGGTATTATATAAGACTGATGAATCACTGACCCTTACCTCTGAAACCAATAATACATTATATATTAATTAATTGAATTTAAATAAAAAAATAAAAGGAAAAGAAAAAAAGGAAAATCTTTAGTTTTGCCATCAAGTCCACAGAAGCAAGTACATATATATACATATATTTATATAAATAAAATATATATAGCAAGTATATATATATATGTATTTGTATATTTTTATATAAATAAAAAATTTAAAAATTAAGGCATCAATTTTTCACTAGCTCGCCTTGTTAGATTTGTTTAATTGGATGACCTTCCCATTACTTTTAGTTCTGATAAGACAAGAACTGTGTCTGCATACATACCATTGTTTCCCTAGTACTGAGCATGTAGCAGGTACTCAATAAATATTTGTTTAAAGAGGGGCGCCTGGCTGCCGCAGTCAGTAGAGTGTATGACTCTTGATCTTGGGGTTCTGAGTTTGAGCCCCACAGTGGGTGTAGAGATTACTAAAAATAAAATAAAAATCTTTAAAAAATGTGTTTAAAGAAGAATAAGTAGGTAAGCTGAGGGGGGTCACAAGGTTGTAAAATAGAGAATGTTTTCAGAAAATGTTATGGAGATTTAAAGTTTTATTGACTCTTCTAGAACTTAAAATAATGAAGGGACATGAACTTAAAATAATGAAGGGACATGGCCAGAATCAGAAAAGACCTCTGCTTCTTCAAGGACCCAGGAAGCTGAAATAAAGTGAGGTCTAGATATAGGACAGAAGAGTGACCTAGCTTTGAGGCTTAAGGAAGGTTGATGATGAGCAGGATTGAAGGGCAGGGAAAGGTTGAAAGATATGCATGCTTATTTCAAACACTTGCTGAGCTGAGTGAGTCATTTTCACCTATGTGTCTGTTATATAGCTCATCTCTATAGAAATTTTGTCTTCTATAGTTACTGACCATAGTAAAGTGGAATATACTCCTATATATAGAACTAAAGGCGAAATCAGTCCCTAAATCCTTTCTTGATTAACAATAACTTAATTGTGACTATAATCACAGAAAATTACCAGGTGAACTTCTATTTGTCCTAAAGGAACTTGTTTTGTCAGTTGCTAAATTTACATTTTCTCTTTTGGGTACTTGAGGAACTAGCAAAAAGAAACCGTGCGCTAATTATTCACATGTTCAAAAATATTTCATGACTATTTGTTATGTTCCAGGATGTAAAAGCTTGTAAGATGTCATTGCTGCAATCTAGCGTGGGTGAGGGTGGGGAGGGTAGTGATGGTGTGTGTCATAAGAAGGAGAGGTTAAACAAGATGTAGAAAAAACTATAAAATAAGGTTCTATGATAGGACCACATAGGTGGATTCACAATTAGGGATTCAGAAGGAGAGATTATATTTAACAGAGCGATCATGGAAAATTTGACAAAAGAGGGGGCAAAGATCTGGATATTGAATGATTTAAATAGGTAAAAGTAACAGGGAAGAAGGCAGAAAGATATTTCAGATAGAAAAATGAAATGGTCTTTTCTCTTGAATAGCTTTGTTTTCCTGGTAATCAATTGAGTAAACATATTGATAGTGGTGTGTTGTTGCCCTACTGTGATTATTACCTTGTATTTATATACCGTGAATTTCAAAGCCTGGTTGGCATAATTTCCCTACTATTATGAAGGCCTAGAAGTGGTTTGTGGTCTTTTGGGAGGGCAAGATTTCCCAGAAAAAATAGTGGTGAGATTCTTAGATTTGGAAAATATGAGGCATGCATTTTTTCTCTGGTTTTGAGTGATTCCTTCTAGTTAACTGACTGTTCTAGGAAGATGGCTGTTATCCTATCCTGTGCTTTAGACCTTTCTTTTTGAACCTCATCCTGCAGAAGGTCATGTCTTAGGATTTATTACTTTTTCCAAGTCAAAGAAAACAAAATCTCACATTACATAATGCAAGAGCATTTTTTTTAAAGGATTATTTATTTTTTGAGAGAGAGAGAGCTTGAGCACAAGCTAGATGGGGAGAGACAGAGGGAGAAGCAGACTCCCTGCTGAGCTGGGAGCCTGACTGGCAGAGTGGGGTTCGATCCCAGGACTTCAAGATCATGACCTGAGTTGAAGGCAGATGCTTAGCCAGCTGAGCTACCCAGGCATCCTAAGAGCATGTTTTTATTTATTATTTACCCCAAATTAAGTTGGGGGCAGGGTAAAGTTTCTTTTTTGAGATATATTCGGCTAGAAAATGGGAAGTGCTACAGATTTGAATACACAAATGTTTAAAATATCTTTATGTACTTAAAGAACATAGTAAAAATGTAAAATTAAATAAAAAGGGAAAACATCAAATATGATAATATTATTTTTAATATATATGGGGTAAATAGAAAATGATGATCAAAGTTCTGAGATCTAAATAGTGGATGGTTAAAGGGCACTAACAGGAAAAGCTCCTTAAAAGAAGAAACATAAATGACCAAGGAATATGTGAAATAATCTTTGGTACAGTCAATAATCAAATAAATGAAAATTAAGATGAGAATGAGGTTTCATTTTCACCTATTAAATTAATAAAGATTTAAAAATTGATATTTTAATATCAAGGAGGGAGTGAAAGAAACAATTGCCTACACTTTTGAAAGACAATTGGGTAAGGGCGCCTGGGTGGCTCAGTTGGTTAAGCGACTGCCTTCGGCTCAGGTCATGATCCTGGAGTCCCGGGATCGAGTCCCGCATCGGGCTCCCTGCTCGGCAGGGAGTCTGCTTCTCCCTCTGACCCTCCTCCCTCTCATGCTCTCTGTCTCTCATTCTCTCTCTCTCAAATAAATAAATAAAATCTTAAAAAAAAAAAGACAATTGGGTAATGTATATCATGTTTTTGACCCATTCCTTATTCCTGACCCACTCCTAGCTATAATTTCCCTTTTCTGGAAATGTATCCTAAGGAAATTATATTTAAAGAACAAAAAAAATAGAGAAATTATAACTCTTATGCATGCCCCCTGCAATGTTACTTAACTTCGGATTCAGAAAAAATTGGGGCACCTGGCTGGCTCAGTTGATAGAGCATGAGACTTGATCTTAGGGTTGTAAGTTCAAGCCCCATATTGGGCACAGAGCCTACTTAAAAAAAAAAAACCCAGTGGATTCAGCTGGTGTTCTTCTTCCTTTCCTTTTGTTGCATAAAACTTGTATGCTGTTTGTCTGCTCTTATTTTCTCATATTTAACATGTCTCTTCCTGAATGTTGGGGACACTTCATGTAACCAACCAAAGTCCTCTTTCCCTGGCATTATGTTTATACTTTTTCTACTGATGGGTTGTTCTTTGTTCCAACAGCAACTCTTGGACTACTCAGCTCTATTTGTTTATAAATTATCTTATTTGTTTCCCAAGTCAGTTGCTTTCTGGGGCAAGCTGTGTTAGGATGTAATAAGTCTTAATATCATTTGCAAGTCTCTCCCACAATGTGGTTAGTCCATACATGCAAATAAATTTGGCTGAATTCAGCAAAAACATCAGGTTTCATTATTTTATGTAATGATGAATAACTCGCTTGATGGCATTCTCAAATTTTTGTTTGTTGGATTTAGTCAGGTGTATATATGACCTATAAGAATTGTTAGCTTATATAAAAACTTTATTGAAGGTTTTAAAAAGTTTTAAAAATATTTACTACAAAGTAAATAAAATTTGCCTTGGCACTTTAATCTACTTAACATTGCTAATAAATTTTAGAATTTAATCTCTAATGAGCTTCCTAAAGCTGTCACTTTTGTTCCACACATAAAATGAGAAAGACCAGTGTCTGTTTTTTCCTTGTCTTTGAACTCATTTAGACACACTATCATGAAGAAGTATTAAAAAAACATAATAATCTTGTATCGAGCAAACATCAGCTTGATTTATGTAAAATTATTATTAGGCCATTTTTGACTTATAAAAATGGCAACAGTATTACTGATAATTATTTTCATAAACTCGCTGGTTTTCTCCCTCTAAATTTAATGTTTTCCTTACAAATCAGAAATTAAAGCACCATGCTCATTCACTTCTAGAAGTCCATCGGGTCAATAGTGGGCTTCTGCCATTGTCTGGTTAACTGAGTTGTCACATTTTTGTACCTTGTATTGCACATACCGGTAAATCATATATATGGTTTCTGGACAGTGACTATGTTACTTTTCAGAAGTGGACCCACCTGCAAATTCAGGTCAAAATGAAATGCATCAGTAATAATTTGGACACCTTTGTTTTGGTAAGGTCAATAGTACTCACATTTCCTGGGTCTATTTCCGTGGGCAAGTCTTGTGAATGCTCTTGTGTTCAGTCCAGTTCACAAGATTTATTGAACTCCTACTGTAATGCCAGAGAATGAGCCAGGTGTTGGGAATCCAAGATGACTAGGAAATAAATATGTGATAAAGTATCACATATTGCAGCATTAAGGGTTAAATAAGGTTGAAGTGCATTTGTAAAAAACCTCCACAGTCATTCCAATAGCAATGAATTAATTCAACAAATATTTATAAAACACTGCCATAAGCCAGGCACTGCGTTAAGCACTGTGTATCTAGTGAGATACAGCAGTGAACAAGGCACACATTCTTCCTGGCTTCTTGGAGCAAAGCACTAAGTGACATGTATTTAGCAATCAATATATAGCTATTTGTAATTGTCTTCAATGTGTTTTGCTCACTGCTGCGGGTGTGAGCTCTCTGGAACAGAAATCTGATTATGTTGCTCTCCTTGCTTAATAACCTTGTGTGGTGTTCTTGTTGCTAATGAAAAAAGGCCGAATTCCTTAGTATGGCTTTGTATTCTGATCCTAGATGAATTTTCCAGTCTACTCTTTCTTATGTGTCCTAGGCTGTGGGCAAACATGAGTACTTACTGATCCCCCAAACATATCATATGCTTTCATGCCTCTCTATGCCTTTGCGCACATGTTCCCTTTCACCTGGAAAGTCCTACCCACCCCCGATACCTGCACACATATGTCCTCCTCACTTGTCCTTTGGGCAAGCTCCTATTCACTTATAGGTCACCTGTTCAATGACCTCTTGTGTTTCTGTACCTCTTTGTCTAGTCATCCACTACATAATTTATTCCTGGTATTTTTATGTGAGTTTCCTGGGCTAGAACTCTTTCTGAGAACTCTAAACAGGATGCATCTTAAGCTTAAACCATCTTCCTTGCTGAAACATTCTCCATTCTACTACCTAGGAGATTAAGTTTGTTTTTTAAAACAAGAACAAAACGGTGTTCCATCTTTACAAGAAATTCTATGAATAAGTTCTCATTAGAAACTTAGAATTACCTTGTGGAGCATTTAGGGTAAGTAGAATTGTGTCCAATTTACAAACAAGTAATCTGAAGCTCAGATCTATGACGTGATTGTTTCAAAATAATCAAGAAAGTGCCAGGACTATGATTGTTTCACACTCTCATCTCTGTCCACTGACATCCATTTTCCTATCTGTCTATACCAAGAAGTTCATAGAATTCTCTTTCCACAAAATTGCTGTCGTAGCAGAAGTGGGAGCCAAGCCATGACTTTTACACAAGATTGAATAAATAGTGACTGAATAGAATAGGATTCCTCTCTGTAGTCCTTGTTTCCAAGTTAACCAAGAGCATGAGCGGCATGGTGATGATTTGTGTTCTGATTCCATCAGGTGGTCTTGCTGGTCTGTCTTTGGCTATAGCCTGTGGGTCCTGAGCACTCCTCCATGTGAACTAGGACTTCCACTACCACTGCTGCCCATTTCTCTTGCCTCAGGGCAGCGATCTCTCAGCGCCTTCACTTCAGCCACTCCTCTTGGACAGGTGTTGGTGGCCCAGTTCTTAGAACTGGGCCCCGTTCTTAGAATGGGGAGTATTTATCCAGAGAATGAGATTTTGTGTCTATAAAAGGTAACCTGAGGACATTGGGTGGGCCTCACCCTGCAGAACTCAAAGTCAGCACTTTCTAGCAGTGATCAACTTAGGGCTGCATCTGAGTCTTTTGATATCCTCTTACTTTAAGATGAGTTTCCTATATTTTGGTGGGTATTTCCTACTCAGGTTGGGCAACTGTTACGCTTAGTGTATGAATCTTGAACTTGTACCACAATCCTCTTCATTATTTTTCCAAGGGGCTTAAAGGGTCTGATACATGTAGATATTTCATTTAATTTTATTTCAACCAACACTTACTGAGCACTATTATGTCTCAGGCACTATGCTAATTATAGAGGGTTTTCTTTTCTTGAGATGGCAGGGCTATCCCAATTAGCCCTCTGTTATAGAAGAGGGAACCTGTGAGAGTCCAATAATTTGTCCAAGGTAACAAAGTCAGGAAGTGGCAGAGCTGGGGTTGAAATTTAGGCCTGTCTGACCCTGTGGCCTCATGCTGCTTCCCAGGATGATCAGCTCCATGATCTATAGCCACTTTAGATTTCTGAGGATTTAGCAAGCATGAATGACAGCACCCTAAAGCTAGCATTTTAGAGTTTACTGGGGGACTACTCCGGCTATGGCTGCAAGTGCCGGTAGAATCTATAAGATTTGGAGGACACTGTCAATGGCAATAAAAGGCAGCTCCCTGTGCATAATTAAGTTTTGCTCCCCTCTTTAACTACAAATGTAGGGGAAAGACTGTTTCTTATAACTTAACTTTCTAAGTGACTTAGACATCCTTGAGCGCTTCTTATTTTCTCTACTCTCATGAGCCCTCTAAGGACTAACATGTTAAAAATTACGATTATTCTTTCCAGATGTTGGAGTTTTGATTGCAAGTAGAATAGGAGTAGCTAAGTGGTGGTGGAGCTGGCGTTGCCTATGGAAAATGTTCAGACAACACACGAAGACCTGCCAAGTCTCTTGCAATGTTTTATTTGTATTGATGTGTATTTGGCTCAATTGGCTCTGCTTGAGGTTGTGGGGCTGATTTGAATGACCAGGCAAAAGAACTCTGGGGGTCTCCCTCCCCATTCCTGTGATTCCTGAGTTTTGAGGAGATTAAAGGTACCAATTCTGCATTTGGGTAAGAGAGTGAACAAAATATGTACTGTTGATGAGTATGTTAAATCTCTTAAGAAATTGTTTAATTTGGAAAGTAAATGAGATAACAGATTGGAGGGAAATGCAGAGTGTTTAAATGAATACTTGCCTCTAAAATTACCACTATGTAATTTAAGAAAATCATGAATTCACTATGAAATCATATTAATTCATCAAATTTCATCTTCTGTCTTAAAAAAAAGTATAGGTCTTACTCATTTTTGTACTTCATGGAGATTCCTTGCCTTCCTTAAGAGTATGCTTCTATTTATTTCAGGGGTAACTACTCAGCCTGCCTTTCCATCTCTCTTGGATTTCCTAATGAGAACCAAATTTTGATCCATTAAGTCCCCCTGCAGAGTTACTTTGTGGGTTTAGAAGCTGCCATATATCAGTAAGGCTGGTAGGAATTTTGACTGTGACCTTTTTTCCATTTTCAAGTAAAAGGTATTTCTTATACATTCCATTTGTTGCAGAAATGTGTTTGTTACCCAATTTTGGTCTAATTTCTAATTTGTCTTAGTCTTTTCAACCATGAGAGAGGAGGGCAGATATCACAAGGGAATGTGGACGTGTTCAGTTCAGAGATAAACCTCTACCTGAGAATCTTGCATTTGTCTTTTGGTTTCTGTTATATGAGAGACAGAAAGGAGCTATATATTATCAGTACCAACTTTAAGTTGTCCAGGTGATGTTTTTGTCACTCTAAAATCACCTTCAACTTTTCTGATATTGGGAAATTATTCTGTGTAACAAAATCAAAATGCAGAAAATTTTCTTTGTGTATAGTTTTGTTGAAATAGTGGTTAGCAAATCCCAGACATCTTTTTGGAGTCTCTAGGAATTCTGGACCCAAGAAGAAAGAACAGTTTGGAAAACGATTTTACAAATTCAATTGTATTAACAAAAGTCTTCCAATACAGGCAGCATGACAAATGGAAAAACTCTGGAGTCAGACAAGTCTGGGTTTGAATCCTGGTTCTGCCCCTTACTAACCAGGTAAACTCGGCCAGATTATTTCACTTGAGGAGCTTGTTTCCTCCTCTGTAAAATGATAAAGTGAATATATACCTTTCAGAATTATTATGAGAAATCAACATATATAAATTTAGACAAGAGAAGGCCTCTCAATAATTGGAAAATATTAAAAAATATAATATGAAAATTGTTATTGCATAAGTTAAATTTGCATTAGGAAGCATGCTAGCCACATAAGGCCAAAGATTAATGCTATGCAGCCTAAAATGTGGATATGGATCTTTCTCCCTATTACCGTAGTTGTAAATTATACTACTAATCACTGTCATTTATTGTGTTCTTACTCTGTACTAGGTGTTGTATAAATATTATGTCATTTAATCTTCAAAACTATTCTATGGGGGTAGTTTATGTGATTCCAAACAACAAGCTTAGCTGAAATTAATGTTTAAAAAGTAATTTGTCATTGTACAGACATAGCCATTGGATTTTTATAAAAATAAGTTAGGCTAAATCACCTTTCCTCACACACCTTTCAAATTAGTCTAGTGATCTAGTCAAGTAGGAAAAGCTCCAAGAAAAGGAGTTTTTTTTTTTTAAAGATTTTATTTATTTATTTGACAGAGAGAGAGCACAAGCAGGGGGAAGCTGCAGAGGGAGAGGGAGAAGCAGGCTCCCTACTAAGCAGGGAGCCCGATGTGGGACTTGATTCCAGGACCCTGGGATCATGACCTGAGCCGAAGGCAGCCGCTTAACTGACTGAGCCACCCAGGCGCCCCAAGAGTTGTTTTTTTAAAAAGATATATTTATATATTTATTTATTTGAGAGTGAGCATGACTGGTGGGGGCTAGAGGGGTAGAGAAGCAGACTCCCCACTGAGCAGTGAGCCAGATGAGGGTCTCAAACCCAGGACCCTGAGATCATGACCTGAGTTGAAGGCTGAAGGCAGACTCAACCAGCTGAGCTACCCAGGTGCCCCTCCAGGAAAAAGAGTTGTAAATATAATCTGATTGTTTTATTTATTCATTTTTCAAACAGGCATGTGTTTGAAAAGATAAATCCTAGGACCAACCTATCACATTTTCTAGGACTGTGAACAATATGAATCGAAAGGTATTAGTGAGTTCTTTGAAACCAGAAGCTGTTTCAAACTGCCCATTACCAAGCACAGTTGCTTGAAATAGGTACTTAATACCTACCTAGCAGGTACTTAACATAGTAGGTACTTAATGGTGCTTATTGAATGAAGTTTTGTTGAATAAATAAATTAGTTTTTAATATGGAAAAATATGCCTTTTTGAAGGTCTTTAAGATAATTTTTTCTCATTGATAATTTTAAGGCTTTTTTTTTAAAAATGATTTTATTTATTTATTTGAGAGAGAGAGAGAGTGAGCGAATGGGGAAGGAGGGTGGAAGGGAGAAAGGGCAGAGGGAGAGGGAGAAGCAGACTCTCAGCTGAGCAGGGAGCTCCACTGTTGGGCTCGATCCCAGGACCCTGAGATCATGACCTGAGCCAAAGGCAGACACCTAACCAACTGAGTCACCCAGGTCCCCCAATAATTTTAAAGCTTTCAAAAATGTTTTAAGTAGTTAAATTTAAAGCTATTCTGAGTTTTTCCAAATGAACATTGGATTTTGTCATTTTTTTAAAATTTTGAAAATATTTTTTAAAAGTGAGAAAATGCATATATAAAAAAATCTCATATTTAAATTATGTATGTAAGTACATGAAATGCTGTATTTATAAAACTAGCTATATCATGAGTAGCCAAAGAAAGAGAAATGATAAAATTTGAAACATTCTGGTGAGCTTAAATTTTGAATATAATCTAGTTTTTATGATTTCTATTAATGCTCTCTGGACTATAGGCAGAGTAAAATAAAGAGAATAATAAAAATAGCTAGAATATTACAGTGCATATAATGTTGTAAGCCCTGCAAAGTGTTTTATATGCATTATAATTCTTAATCCTCACAACAACCCTGTTAGACAAGTATTGCTATCTTTCCTATTTTACAAATGGGAAAACTGAGGCATGGAGGTCCAATGACTTGCCCAAGGTCACATAGTCAGTAAGCGGCAGAAACAGGTTTGGAGCACAGCTTTCTTTGAGTCCACATCCTGCAATCATACTTGTCTGTTTTGTCCAGAGCTTAGCCTGAGCTTGGTGGGTACAATTCCTATAGGTACTGGTCCCCACTGTGTGTAGAGATGGGGTCATTAATCAATATATTGAGCCCAACTAGCAAATACAGTTGCCCTGTGTTGTTCAAAGGGCAACTGTATTTGCTAGTTGGGCTCAATATATTGATTAATGACCCCAGGGGCTAGGGGTATTGACCCCCATGTACTTGAAAATCCACTCATAATTTTGACTCCCCCCCGCCAGTCTTAACTATTAATAGCTTACTGTTGACTGGAGGCCTTACAGATAACATTCAATTAACATGTATTTTGTATGTTATGTGTATTTTATACTGTATTCCTACAATAAAGTAAGCTAGAGAAAAGAAAATGTTAAGAAAATTATAAGAAAAAGACAATACTCTTACAATACTGTACTGTATTTATATATAAAAAAAATCCGGGCGCCTGGGTGGCTCAATTGGTTAAGCATCTGCCTTTTGGCTCAGGTCATGATCTCAGAGTCCTGGGATTGAGCCCAGCCATGGGGCTCCCTGCTTAGCAGGTAGTCTGCTTCTCCCTCTCTCTCTGCAACTCCCCCATCTCCCTGCCAAACCCCCTCTCCCTGCCACCCCTGGCCCCTGCTTGTGCTCTCTCTTTCTCTCAAAAAAAAAAAAAAAAAAAAATCCATGGAGAAGTAGATCCATGCTGTTCAAACCCGTGCTGTTCTAGGGTTAAATGTAACTTGTTCTCCCTAAAGTGTCCAAAATTATTTGCTCTGGCAAAGGGAATATCCACATACCTTTTCAAGAGAATCAGATGAGGGAACTCCAGATTAAAAGAAAATGGATGTGTGCAAAAAACAAAAGCTCCCTTTTGAAACTGAAATTTCAGCATTTTTTTCTGAGCTATTACAGAGTCAAGCTGAGTACTGAGGAGCCTCACAAACTGTGGGGTTAGTTTGCTGATTTAGAATTATTGCTCAGTCCAGGCATTCTCAAGAAGCACAACGGTTTAGATATTTCACCCTGCGCTACCAGACCAAACCGTGGTGCTGCCGTAGTTTGCAATCTGTAATGGCCCCTGAAAACCAGGGCGGCATCATTTTTCTAGGTTAATCAATGCAAAATTCCAATTCCATTTGCCTTATTCCAAATGGATCTTGTGTGAGAGCAAGGAAATTTGAATACAAAGATGATTTTTTTATGCAACATTAGGTTGGATTTTTCATTATATCAAAGCAAACATTAAAATTAAAATAGTAATATAAATATTTAATATTACTATTAATATTATTAATATTAATTATATATATTATATAAATATTTATATTATTTATAAATAATATAAATTATATATAAAATAAATTATATATTATATATAAATAATATAATATAAATGAATAATAGTAATATAAATATTTCCTCCCCACTGCATTTATAATGTCTTTTTTTATACTACATTAACCTCTATACTATAACATATTTCAAATAAAAAGCAATAATGGGGTGGCGAGGAGAGGAAATTCTACTTCTTGGCAAAGTGAGATTGATTTTGAAAAATGCAAGTAAGTAAGTTAGATATCTTCTCATACACATTTAAGTATACTTTTCTCTAAATACATTCAATTAACTAAACCCAATTGCCGTATCTTGTGTCTTTGTACTTTTATTTTTATAATGATGTGAATGGAGTTAATTATCTTGTTTCCTGTAGTAGTACTTGAGAAAGCCAGACCCAAGTAGAATTGCCAAAAAAAGATATAGTCTTTTAGTAACTATGCTGTCAAAATGGCACCCGTGTTTATTTGGCTACTGTTCCTCAGAAAGAACTAAATGGATTTACAAACTTTTCAAAACAACAACAACAACCACACACACACACACACACATACACACACACACACACTCATCCTCAGGCTTAGCAAAAGCAAGAGACTCCAGCCTAATAGGTAATTGTTTTGGGAATTTATGTTTCTAAAAAGGGGAGGGAGCAAAATGCAAACACCATTTCAACCATAGCTAATTGAAAACAGTTGGTGAATGAGCCAGTTTTGGCAAAAAAAAAGTGAGTTGCAACACTTGAAATGACTGGTGTAGAACTCAGAAAGAAGTCCAAGGAAGTAAGTATTTCTTTGTGGGCAATTTACTTTAGCCAGACAACTCTATGAAGACTGGTAGTATCCAGAAAGTTATTTTCGTTGAGATAAGCAGATAACCAGCCTTTTAAGGCAGTGGTGTTCTCTGAAAAACAAAAAACAAATAAAGAAAACCCTTTGGCAATCAAAAGATATTGACTCTCTGAGCAATATTTTTTCCCAAGGAGTGGCCTACCCAACTAGGTACAACTATTTAATATTTTAATAATTCAATTCATTTCACTGAAATGTGATAATACTCAGCGCAGGCAAGGGGGAAGGGATGAGGCTCATGGGAGGGCAAATTTTTAAAACCTTTCTGAGGGCAATTTGTTAATACTCTCAAAAGCCTTAATGCATGTACACACTTCGGCTCAGCGATTTCACCTTTAGGGAAATTATTCAAAGGAAATAATCATCCATCCAGATAAAAATTGTCAACTATATGTCAACTAACAAGGAAACAGTTTTTTTTTAAAAAAAGGAATTCTTAATCTCAGGAAACAAACTGAGGGTTGCTGGAGTGGTGGGGGGTAGGAGGGATGGGGTGCCTGGGTGATAGACACTGGGGGGGTATGTGCTATGGTGAGCGCTGTGAATTGTGTAAGACTGTTGAATCATAGACCTGTACCCCTGAAACAAATAACATATTATATGTTAAGAAAAAAAAAAGAAGATAGCAGGAAGGGAAAAATGAAGGGGGGAAATCAGAGTGGGAGACGAACCATGAGAGACTATGGACTCTGAGAAAGAGGCTGAGGGTTCTAGAAGGGAGTGGGGTCGGGGGATGTGTTAGCCTGGTGATGGGTATTAAAGAGGGCACGTACTTCATGGAGCACTGGGTGTTATATGCAAACAATGAATCATGGAACACTACATCAAAAACTAATGATGTAATGTATTGTGATTAACATAACATAAAAAAAAAAGAGTCTCTTAAAAAAAAAGAAAATACAATAGATTCTTTACCAGGAATATAAATTTTCTTTGATTCTACCAAAAATAAAATGAAATAAAATCTGAGGGGCTTTATTCCCACCTTTCTAGTGACTTCCACCAAGGCTACATAACAGAATTTTTTTTAAACCATGAAAAAGCCACAGGGCTGATCCTGCTTTGACTTGACCTGTTTTCCAGCATGACTTGAATATAAACTGAGTCCCTACTAAGTGCCAGTGTGGGACCTGGGCCTAGCCCTGAAATGGCTGAAAAATCCAGACACAACTATGTGTTGCCTGATTACGCTGATACGAAGTGTCTGGAAATGGCAAATCTATAGAGACAAAAAGCAGATTCAAGGTTGCCCGAGGCTGCTGGGTGGGAATTGATACTGTTTTTAAACAGGCATGGGAGATCTTTTGTGGTGATAAAAATGTTTCAAAACTGGATTGTGATGAGGGGAGTGCACCTCTGTCAATTTACTAAAAATCCCTGAATTATACAATTAAAACAGATAAATTTGATGCTATGAAAAAAAAAGGTATATCTATTCAGGAGAATTCTATGCAGCCAAGTTCTGAGAAATATTTCTTGACATAGAAATAATCATAGTATTTTAATATTTTACTAAGGGAAGAAAAAAACAGACCAAAAAGAGTATATAGACTAGGTATCATTTAAATAAAAATAAAATGGCAAAAGATTCATGCAATCTGAAGTGAAACTTGATGAAATGCAAACCACAGTAGGGAACAACATAGTTAATTTTGAAAATGACTGAGATTGCCTTTACCTGTGATGTATTATAAACTCCCTGCTGGAGTTGGGAACTGGGACTGGAACAGTAGAACCTTCTGATTGACTCAAAGATATGAATTTATCTGCATGGTTACTAGCTATAGGTTCATATTTGGAGTGGCCCAAACTGCGGTAATGTTTGACAATGTATCGGATCATGGATTAGATTAATTTAGAAGAATTTTATATATGAAAATTCTCAAATGATTAATCACCAGAGACATTAAGGCCCCCCCCCTTTATTTTGATAGGAAGAGAGATGACGGGGAGGGGCAGAGGGAGAGGGAGAGGAAGAGAGAAAATCTAAAAGCAGACTCCACGCTGGGCTCCACTGATGTGGGGTGCGAACTCACGACCCTGAGATCATGACCTGGGCCGAAATCAAGAGTCAGAGGCTTAACCGACTGAGCCCCCGAGATGTCCCCCAAGATTTTTTTTTATGTGGTGGGATTTTGTATTCTATAAATAATTTCACCCATGCTGTCCTTTATATACCTCCTTAGGCCGTGTATTTACTGCCACTGGCTGTCAACTTGTCTGCCCCTTTGGTTTAGGGGAACTGCCACTTCTTTAAATGGCACATTCTTGAAACTACATATATCGCAAACTGTCTGGTGTTGAAAGAAACTTATGGTGGATTTGAAAAATTAGCTTGGATATGAAATCATGATTACATGAAGGGTTTCCCATGCCAGTAAGTGAACAAAGATGTGAGCTGCCTTGGTGGATTTCAGCACTCAAAGCTGTCATGGAAACTTACTGTGCTTGTCTGAGAGACAGAGTCACTTTTCTTTTCCACTTGAAAAGCAATGCTGGGGTCGGACAGCCAGAAATGGAATGGCCGTGCAATGAAGCATGAAGCACGTTTTGTTTTACCAGTCTTCACGTTGATCTTGTCAGTAGCATGCAGCAACTACTGACTTGTTCTGAGAGCCCTGCTTCTACCTTTTCCTGATGTGTTCAAAGTTATTGTACTTCAGTCATTTTTGCCAGTGTGTTTATTTATAAGATGTTGTTTTACTTCGAACCAATGTCAAATTTACAGAAAAACGCAGGAAGAGTACAAAGAAATTTTTTCCCCCTGAATTATTAGAGAACGATTGTCCCATCATCTTTGGGTAAACTTTAGTGTATTTCCTGCCACTGCAGACATTCCCCTAATGGACCACGATAAAACCACCCAAATTAGGAAATTAACACTGATGCATTACTGCCATCTCTCCTCAAACACCTTGCAAGTTTTATGAATTATCTTGAAAATGCCTGTTGTAGTGAAAGGGTCCAGGTCAAAATCTCACATTACCCTCAGCTGTCGTGAGTGCTTCTTTAGTCTTCTTCAGCCTTTTCTCACTTTCCCCTGGATGTTCATGACCTTTGAAGATTATGGAAAAGTTATTTTGTGGAATGTTCTCTTGTTTTCTACTGATTGGATTCAGTTTGTGTCTTTGGCAGGAATATCACAGAAGTGATGCTGGGTTCTTGTCATTGTTTCCCATCACAATTTCTCTTTGTCCCATTATTGATGATGAGATCATCAATCATTTAGTGATCTTTGATCGTTTGATTAAGGGGGTTTCTGCCAGCTTATCTTTGTAATTACTCTTTGTAATTAATGAATATTTTGTAGAGAAGTACTTTGAGAATGGCTATACTCCGTATTTCTTATCAAATTTCCTTCATTCCTACATTCTTTTTTTCCCATTTTCCTTCCTATCCATTTCAGTATGGACTTATGAATTCCTGTTTTATTCGAAGAGCTATAATATCTTTCTTTCATTATTTATTTTGAAGCTTAAATTATCCCTCCATTTCTTTGGGGGAATCTTTTTCAAGCTGGCACCTCCGTCCTTTTGACACATCCCATCATACTTTGAACACATCCGTACTTTCTGGCAAGAAGAGGTTCCACGTTCATCTTGTATTTTCCCTGTTTCAGCCCTAGAGTCATCCATTTTTCCAAGAACCTCTGATCCCTTTTATTACAGAATGGTATTTAGCAATCAAAATCTTGGTGCTAGGTAAGCTCATTACTGCTATTGCAGTGGTGCTATTCCCAGGCAATATAATATCTACCTAGCATTGATCGATCAATCTATCTTATTAAACATATATATTGATATTAGAACTTTATAATTTACAGAAAACCTAAAATAGTTCTCCAAATAGTCTTAGCTTGTTTTACTAAATGAGTATTTTAACTTTCTAATTTGATCAAAACCAACTAGTTCCTCAATTCTCCATATATAATATTATGTATTCCTTAGCTTTGTCTATTCAAGATGCCTGGGGGATATATATACATATATATATATCTCCCCAGCCTTGAACATATATATTCATCCGTATTTTTATGTTGACATTATGAGTTTACAGAGATATCTCCAATTCTTTTTTTTTTTTAAAGATTTTATTTATTTATTTGAGAGAGAGAGAATGAGAGAGAGCACATGAGAGGGGGAGGGTCAGAGGGAGAAGCAGACTCCCTGCCGAGCAGGGAGCCCGATGCGGGACTTGATCCCGGGACTCCAGGATCATGACCTGAGCCAAAGGCAGTCGCTTAACCAACTGAGCCACCCAGGCGCCCCAAGAGATATCTCCAATTCTAATCTAATGCCACAGGATGCATTCTAGTTTTTTCTTTTTTCATATTTGTAACTCCCTTCACCAACTGTGAGAAATCTAGCTCCCAATACCTTCAATATATTTACTTATTTGCTCAATTCTCCTGTATATAGCCAGTGTCTACTGCCAAGGCCCCTTGTTCTACCTGCCTTGTTTAGGCTCAAAACAAGACACCTTACCCTGCTTGAGGCTTGACACCCCATGCTGTATTGCACCCACATGTGGAGACCCTCCTTACTCCATTTATCTCTGACACCTGTACCTGGCCATCCCTTTACATGGATACCTTCTTTATCCTTCTCAGGCTTTGGGTGCAGTTAGGTGATGGCTCCAGGGCCATTGAGAATCTGCCATGTTGTCCATTTTCTCTCTTCATCTGCATTGAAGCAGAATATAAAATTATTCTGGTGACTTGTGTGGCACATAATATCACAGACTCTCTGCCAGTTGTTGGCCATCAACTTCACATTGGGAAAACATCATTTGATTTCCAGGATCTCTCCAGGATCTTGCTATAGTCTGATGTTGGCACCTATTGTTACATCATTTGATTGGTATGCTTTAATCTTACTATAATGAATAGAATATAGTGCTGGTTTTATAGTTTCCTTAATATAAGTAACAGTAAACAAAGCCTGATTTTTGGAAAATTATAGCTCCTTTTCCTCCAGTCATTAAGAATGAAGACTTTGGGAACACCCGGGTGGCTCAGTTGGTTAAACATCTGCTTTTGGCTCAGGTCATGATTCCAGGATCCTGGGATAGAGTCCTGCATCAGGCTTCTTGCCAAGCAAGGAGCCTGCTTCTCCCTCTGTCTGCCACACTGCCTGCTTGTGCTCTCTCTCTCTCTCCCACAAATAAATAAAATCTTAAAAAAAAAATGAAGACTTTATAAATGAAAATATGAACTTCACCCAGAATTATAATATGAATTCCACTAGGCAACCTAGCCCACAAATTTGTGAAATGTTGTGGGGTCTTATAGTATGTTTGGAACCAAGATGCATAGAAGAGGAGGGCCAGCATGAATTTGCCTTTAGGGGGAGGAAATAAAATCTAGTGGCAGGTTCTCAAGGTCCCTTTTCGTTTGCTGCATTCACTCAAGCAATCTTTATTTCTGATGATGTAATGTCACTTGGTATTTACATTATTTTTTTTTATATGAGGCACTCATTGCTTTTCAACACCAATTCATATATTTCCACTCTATGCATGGGTAGTTGAGCAATAAATAGCACTGCATATATTATGCAGATGGAGGGATTAGGATTTGCCTATGTGATGTGACATAGAGAAATGAGCAATTAACTGTTCTTTAATCAAGTTAGAAAGTTAAAATTCTCATTTAATAAAACAACCTAGGACTATCAATTTGGAGAACTATTTTAAATTTTCTGTAAATTATAAAGTTCTAATATGTTTATTGCTTTTGCTAGACAGCTGGACCCTGCTACGAAGCTAATGTAAATTTTATGGCTGAGCTTCATATTGGTAATAGACTGTTGGTCCATTTAATGTTAACTATGAAAACAAGTTACTCAGCTGCTTGAAGAAAATACTAGACTGCATGTTGAAAACAGGCACTTATTAAATAATTACGTTCTAGAAAAATGAGAGATACAGCCACCACTTTTTAAAAAATGAGATCATGTTTATATTTTGCTGTTTAGTTTAGCAAATTAATTTGTATCCTAGACATAGGGATGGGATATTAAAGAGTTAAAGTAAAATAGTAGAGGAATAGAAAGGGTTTTAGACTATTAAAGTGTTTAAAAATTATTAATATAGAGAAAAATAATTCATATTATATGTAATTACATTCTTAAGTGAATTGCAGAGATTTTATTATGTTGGTATTGGAAATACATATGTCAACATGTCTTGTCCCTGCCCTTGGTTCCTGAGTTCAGTCAAGAAAGAATTCAGAGCCAAACTCTTAAGCATGCAAGGGTTTAATAGCCGTTTAAGCAAAAGTGTACTCTCAAGTTGGGAGAGCAGGCAGGCCCAGAGGTGGCAGCTGTACTGGGGGTCAGGGTTGTCTTTTCTTTTTATGTTTGGATAGGGTATGAATCATAGCTAGGGCAGTGTCCTTCTAAGTTTGCCGCCAATCATCTAAGGGATTCCTCCTACCGGTGGGGAGAGGAAGTTTTTTGCCCTATATGGTCCTTCCAGGAACTGTCATGGCAGCCATTCTCGGCCCAGGGGTAGGAGGGGGAGTGGGGGGATTAAAAACCACAATGTAAATGTAAATGTATCATAATGAAGGTATAGGTTACTGTAGGGTGGTGGTCATAGGGAAGAATGCATGTGTATCCCCTGGGGTCTGTCGAGGCTGTTTGGAACTTGGTCTCTGACCTTTTATCAGTTGGAAAGCACTTGTTCCTTGCTCATATCTAGTTAACTGCCTACTCTGTCACACAGACATTGCTGTAGTTACTTTGGTTTAAATCTCAAGTATTATCATATTGTAGTACTTCGTATGGTGTTGTGCACATATAAAAGTGAATGTTTCTTGAGTTTCAGTAAATATATATTGGCAATTAGGTAACTATTTACACAGCTTAGTGAAGATTCAAACTTGAAAATATATGACAGAAGCTTGCTCACTGTCAATGAGAATTCACTTTTAAAATGTTATTCACAACATTTTATTGTTAATCCCCCCACTCCCCCTCCTACCCCTGGGCAGAGAATGGCTGCCATGACAGTTCCTGGAAGGACCATATAGGGCAAAAAACTTCCTCTCCCCACCGGTAGGAGGAATCCCTTAGATGATTGGCGGCAAACTTAGAAGGACACTGCCCTAGCTATGATTCATACCCTATCCAAACATAAAAAGAAAAGACAACCCTGACCCCCAGTACAGCTGCCCCCTCTGGGCCTGCCTGGGTGGCTCAGTTGGTTAAGCCTCCAACTCTTGGTTTCAACCCAGGTCATGATCTCATGGGTTGTGAGATCAAGCCCCATATTGGGCTCTGTGCTCAGTGGGGAGTCTGCTTGAAGATTCTCTTCCTCTGCCCCTCTCTCCACTCTTGCATGCTCTATCTCTAAAATAAATAAATAAATCTTAAAAAAAAATAAAATGTTATTCACAAGCTTAAAATCTTAAAGCACTTTCAAGTATAGAGGACCCACATTATATTAATAGATTAGAAGTTAACATGGCTCTTAAGAATTAAAATATTTCATAAATATTAAGACAACTTGTTACAAAAAAGGAGAGTTTTCCAAGCATACAAATAAGTTGTCAAACACAAGGAGTTTACAATAAATTATAACCAGAGAGACCATCTGCCCTAATGTATGAGTCTTGTAATTATAGGAAAAAAGCCTGCAGAGAGAGGAAAAGCATGAGGTGGTCCCTGTGGATCGTGGAGCTCAGAAGGAAACCAGTACCCAGGACCTAAACTTTAGAGCAATGAGCAAGGTAAGAGAGGAGAGTTGTTGCCTGGCTGTTTGTCCTAACATTCTGATTCTTTAGGGTTCTCCCTGGGCACATTTGTTTATGTTGTGAATCAGTGACTAACAATTCAGTGTTGTATGGAAAAGAAAACAGTAAGAACAGCAACAATTAAATAACCCAAGGGATTTCCATTAGTGCTCTCTCAGCTCCTTTCAGGAAAGCTCCAGTCTGTTGGCCTGTTTTGTCCTCTGCCTGGGGACTTTTTTTCTTTCAGATCCTAACCAATCAAACTATTGTATGTGTTTTCCTTCCCCTTAAAAAAAATGTAGTCACCCATCCTCTTTAATGCTTTCAACAAAATGAATAATAAAAGAATTCTTGGAGGGGGAGAAGAAAAGGAGAATTTATGAGAGACAAGCCCACCCACCTTTCTTTAAGAGAGATGACACTTTTTAGAATTGGCTCTTCTTTTTCTCTGAAGAGACACCAAAAGAAAGAAAGGAATCTATGGGAATTTGAGAACTAAGCTCATCTGTCATTAGTCATTACAATAAGCTTTGCTGGTTTGACTTGTGAAGGATAGAAAAAGTTTGTTTGAAGCAGATTAGGGACCTAGACTTCACAACCATTTCTTGGTGAAGCCAGAAATGATTGTAAACAGAATGAATGGAGTTTATTAAGACCAAGACAAGTATCAAATAACTAAACAGCTGTGTATACATTTTACTCTCCTTATGCATACAAGGGACTTTATGTACTCCACAGAGTAGTGGAAGGGAACTAACTTACAGGTGTTTATTATGTTCCACATACTGTGGTAGACATTTTATTTAAATTATTTCTTCAACTCTAAAATACCTATTAAATTATTATGGCACGTTACTTACTGAATTATTATGGATTGTTGTGAGGATTAAATGAGACAAAATAAGTCATATCTGGTACATTAAATTCTCACAACAACCCTATAAATCTCAACAAGGTTAAAGTGACCCAGCCAAGGTCACATAGTTAGAATGCGGCTGAGATGGTGTTCTCATCCTCACTCCTACTAAGTAGTATATGACTACACAATAATGCATTTGCTGGATAATTGTCTACCATGCAGGTGATAGGAGGGATCTTGGGCCAGAAATTCCAAGCAAAAGTGTGTTATTGTTAAACAAAATCTATTCTGAGTAATAATTTGTAGTTACTGGGAAAAGCATTATTTTTATGCCTCTTCTACTCTTGAAGTACAAAGTTTTGCAAATTGCTTAATTTCCTCTTTGTAAGCTGAGTGCTGCAGGCAAGCTATGTTTTCCTCCTGGCAAGCTATTTCTAAATCCATATGTGGAGAGTAAGTTTGAGGAAATTTGATATCCCAAACTTCGTGTAATGAAATGAATGTGATACTTATTTGGGAATTTTGTGTTCTCATGATGATTATTTAATGTTTCTAAGCCTTCATAGGTGGAATATTTTAAACCACTTATTTGTCTGATAGAATGGTATGCTATGCAGGCAGAAATGTGAGTAGAATTTAATTTTCATAGAGATGTCAGGGCTGTGGTTTTTAGTCCTAATATTATTTGTGTTATTTTTGATGCAAACATTAGGGAAGGTGCAGGAATATCAGGTGAAATTGTAAAGAGCTTAGGAATAAAATACTTATGATGACAAAAGTGATGGTTAGCCCATAGTTAATCCAGTATAATACAATTTTAAATGATCTAAATACTACGTATCCTTTCTGTCTAGTTAATTTTATGATAACAACATATTCTAGAATATAAGCTTCAAAAGGACAAAGATTTTCATCAGTTTTGGTCACATCCGTATCTCTAGAACCTAGAAGAATACCTGGTATATAGTGAGTGTCCAGTAAACATTTTCAAAAAATGAAATACTTAGGCAAAGGGATAGAAGGTTGAGGAATTGAACTCTAGGAATGTAGGAATAGAAAGAATGTTTATCAGAAGAACAGAATATTAAAGGGATGATAAACTATTAATGTAGGGATGGAAATAATTATATAGAATTGAATCTTCAAATGAAATAGAAACATTTCATCATTGTTGAGAGTGCCTCCAAATGATCAAATATAGTTCGCATAATTCTTTCAGATTATTCAGCTTTGTAATATAATTTGAAGTCTGGCATTGTGTTGCCTCCAGCTTTGCTTTTCTTTTTCAAGGTTGCTTTGGCTATTTGGGGTCTTTTTGGGTTCCATACAAATTGTCAAATTGTTTGTTCTAGCTCTGTGAAAAATGCTGGTGGTATTTTGATAGGGATTGCATTAAATGTGTAGATTGCTTTGGGTAGTATAGAGCTCCCAGACTATTCACCAGATGAAAAGGATAGTACTAGGATGTGAAATGTTAAATTTTAAAGTGTGATTTTAAAAAATATGTGTGTATATTTGTGTTTGTGTGGTATGAGTGAGTGAGATGGGCTGATGAAAGAAAGAATGGAGTGGTAAAGAATGAATAAAAATGTTTTAATTAGCTCCTAGATTACATCTTATTTTACAGAACTAGCCATTGGCAACGACGTTTCATCAATTTTGCCTAGTGTCATTTTGGCTGTAGCATTATCTGTGATAATATGGTGCTACACAGTGATTCTTCATTTAATTATTGTTTATTGCCTATGCCACTTAGACTTTAACCAAGTCGCCACTTTTTCTAGGAGCTTAAATTCTCTGCACTAAATTCTTCCATTAAATATACATAATATTTTTTTCACTAATGATGTGCAGAAAAAAATGAAATAAAAGGAAGCAAAGAGAGAGAGTTAGGAATTGGCAAGAAAATCTCAGTTTTCTATGTTCATTGTACCAGGAAAAGCATGGCACTTCCTTAATTTGTACTTGAAAACAAAAAATTGCTATCTTTTATATTTTAATTAGTTTGGGGACCTAAGGATGGGAGAATAAGAAATTTTAAGTAAATTCAAGGAAAAAAATTGCCCATTTCTAGGAAAAAACGTGTTAAAAGATTATTAAAATACTTTAGACAGTTGATAAGATGCCTCTGTGAACATTAAATAGTTCTTACAAAACAAAATTTTGGTTATTTATATATAAATAAATGAGAAACATATGAATTAAATTTCACACAAAATACACATGACTTAAAAAATTAAATGTAAAAAAATACTTGGCAAAACTTACTTGGAGTTTGGTAAAACATGAAACGTATTTTGGGTTTGGTAAAGCCACAGACATTTGAAAAATATCTTGAAATAATCACCAAACCCAAAGTGTTCCTAAGTTAACCCACTCTTTAGAAACTTTTTATTGTGAT
This sequence comes from Neomonachus schauinslandi, assembly GCF_002201575.2. NCBI lineage: Eukaryota > Metazoa > Chordata > Mammalia > Carnivora > Phocidae > Neomonachus > Neomonachus schauinslandi. The sequence continues at coordinate 64,075,877 of NC_058406.1, forward strand.
GATGTCTCTGATGATCGATCATTTATTTCTTTTACTGAAGAAAAAAATCCAATTATGAGAAATTCAGGGGAGATCAAATTTTCTTTTTCCAGTGAATTGCTAGAATTTGAAAACCCAATAATTTAACAGGCATGTTGTTGGCTTGTTTTTAAAAACCCTCCGTAGCACTATTATTACAGTTGGGCTATAATAGTCAAAAATTGGCTTCTCTCCATTCACAGCTCATGTTTCCTCTTGAAGTTTGAGGAGAACTTGAGTATATCTCATCCATCTCTTGATCTTTCTCCTTCTCCTCTTCTTCCTTCTTTTTCTCCTCTTCTTGCTCTTTCTTCTTTTGTATTTCATTGTTTTCTTTGAGTGCATTTCAATAATAGTACCCCTGGTTGCATGTTGGAAATTGCAAAGTAGGCAAATGTCAACCCTAGTTCTCTACCAGTCTAGCAAAACTATTCCTTCTTTATATTCCTTAGCTTCTCTCTAGGTGCCAGTGTTCTGAGCTGGGCCTACTCTTTACAGTTTCAGCCACACAGACCTCCTTAAATATCAACCACTTGGGGAGTACCCAAACTATCTTCTCATCAAAGTTTACCTTATGGACAACCTGCAACACACTGGGGAGAGAGGTGTTGGAAATATATTATCTAATTATAGTTGCTCACATTACTTTGTAGGAGAAGAAAAATGGCATTAGACTTTAGTTGGAAAATTTCTAATAAATGTCCCTATGACTCTTTTGGTGCTAGAAATAGAGTTTCATTTGAGCTAGGTTAAAGCAGAAATAGGATTCATGGCTATCTTCTAGCACATAAAGCTAGATCTAGAACCAGGTGCTGCAACACTATCAGGCTCTTTCTGTGTCTCATTAACTACCCTGGATGAGTCTGTAGCTTTTTTCTCTCCTGCAGACAGGCTTCTTCTACTTCTTTGGTTTACAGGGAAGAACATGGCTCATATAATTTCTGAGTTTACTTGTAACAAGTTCAGCACCAGAAGAAAGACTAAATTTTTCTTTTGTTCCAAATTCTCAATTTTAGAGGTAGAACTCTTACTGGCTGTAGGGAGCAAAATGGAGTCCCTCATGTCAAGCAGGGGCCCGGGTCAAGCAATGACACAAGCAGTTAAAGGTACTGCAGCTAGGAGATATCGCAGGGACCAGCATCAGCAGACACCCCGGAACTGATAAAGAGCAGAACCAGAAGAGGTCTGTGGGAGCCCTAAACTGATTAAGTCCCTTTAAAAAGGGGAGGATTTTGGAAGCAAACTGTCAGACTCTTCAGACATGACCCCTGTAGGTCTGACCCCTTAAAAAAGGCAACTGCCCCCGAAGGCTCTGCCCGATGGATCTCTGAACAGAACCGAGATCCTTCACTGCTTGAACATAAGAAGCAGTAAGTGCCAAGAGCTGACCCTGACCAGATGGAGGTCTTCTCTCAACTGTGCACACACAGACTGACTTTGTGTTTGGTTGGTTAACTTCCTGCACCCTTCAGTTATCTTGTTTGTTGTGAGGTTTGTCTTATGCCCTGCTCTGTGTGCCACGTAAGAAGTCAAGTTTAATCACTTGGTGAAATGTCATTGAATCCTGAACCTGCTTTATAATTATGATTTAACTTTGCTTTATGATTGAATAAAGTTGACATTGTGGAGAGACACAACTCATGTGTGTGCCTTCATGGTGTGCTCATGACACTGGCCCAGCTTGGTAGTTACTTTCTTTTTTCTTTCTTTTTTTTTTTTTATTTATTTGAGAGAGAGAGAATGAGAGAGAGCAAGCACATGAGAGAGGGGGAGGGTCAGAGGGAGAAGCAGACTCCCCGCCGAGCAGGGAGCCCGATGCGGGACTCGATCCAGGGACTCCAGGATCATGACCTGAGCCGAAGGCAGTCGCTTAACCAACTGAGCCACCCAGGCGCCCGGTAGTTACTTTCATACTAGTCAGTTGTGGCCAGGAGATGGGAGTTATAGGTATAACCATGAGTACTGGGAGCCATTCTTTTCACCATGTGAGTAGGGCCAGGTGGATGTAAGGAAGTATGGTACTCAGATAAAGAGGGGCTGGGAGACAATCCAAAAGATATACATGACAAATGTTGCTCACATTTAAGTGCTAATTTTCTTGTTAAAAAATTAAGATATTCCTATTTGTATTTTATTTACTTTGAAGAATGAAGCTCTAATTCAGATTTTATGAGGCATTACAACATGCTGGTAGAGATGCATAAAGAGAAAGGAAATATATAACACTGCTTTTCTTTTTTAAAGATTTTATTTATTTATTTGAGAGAAAGAGAGCATGGGAAGGAGAGGAAGAGAGAATCTGAAGCAGACAGCACCCTGAGTGTAGAGCCTGATGTAGGGCTCTATCTGATGACCAGGAGATCATGACTGTGAGATCATGACCTGAGCCAAAACCAAGAGTCAGATGTTTAATTGACTGAGCCACCCAGGTGCCCCAAATACTACTTCTCATATCACACTTGTAGACAATTACACAGTCCACATAAAACATCTTTTGTTAAAATTTCATTCAACTTTAAATTTTCTGTGTTGGAAAAAAAGATTCAGGAATGTTTGATACTCTCATTAAAGGTAGGACATTGTCCATTCTGGTTCCTTGTAGTAACAGTTATTGAATACCTAGACAGTGTGTTAGGTAAGAACACAGAGATGTTTAAAGATAGTCTTTTCCCTGAAGAAGCCCATAGTTCATTAGGAAGACTAACATTAAAAATACTACACTACATTTTGCTAAGTAGGATGATAGAAGTACATACTGGGGACAATGGTGGTACAAAAGATGGAAAAGTGCAATGATTTTTTGTGGATCGGGGAAGCTACAGAGAAGAGAGAAGAAAGGGCACTTTAAGCAAAAGAAATATGATTATAGGCATGGATTTATGAGACAACGGTCTGTGAAGAGATCCCAAACAAGATCCTGATTATAAGGAGGTAGAAGTAGTTTATAAATAAAAATATCCCTCCCTTTCTTTCTCCCTTCCCTTTCTCCCACCCTCTTACCTTAGCTGGAGGAGTATTACTTCCTTTATACCCTGCAGGCTGACTTTATTTGGAATCCTCAGTGCTGCTCAGCAATCACACCCTATTTCTCTAGTCTACTCTCTTTTGCTCTCCTAAATAATTATTTCATTACTTTTCCTTTTTCTTCAAACTTTGAACATTTTTTCCTCCATCCTGAGCCTTAGGTAATGACCTTGATGTGGGAAACAAAGGCAGAAGGAAATGTAGATAAAATTAAATGTCCTTATAACCTGCAGCCCATTGACAAATATTTGAGGCAAGCAGAGTATACTGTTCCTCCAGGAAGCTCCCAGTTGCCTTCATGTTAATGCCTTGCTAGAGGCATTAACTAGGAAAAACAACCTTAGTTTGACAATAGGAAGGCCTTCAGTATCCTGTGAGTCTTCTTTAGCATATGAACATCCTTTTGGAACTTCCCTTCCCTTTACTTTTCCCAACCCCAAGGTATATAATCAGTTGTTCCTCATAATCCTTGGGCAGCTGGGAACAGCCTGCAGCAGCAGCTTTTTCTATCCATGGGTCCTGTCCCCGTGCTTTAATAAAATAACCTTTTTTGCACCAAAGACGTCTCAAGAATTCTTCCTTGGCGGTCAGCTTCGGACCTCAACAACATTCCAAAATGGACAACAGCCTTACTTTCTATACTATTAAGAAGATAGAAGAATTCTGCAGAGAACATCTCTGACCTCCCACGTCATCCACCCACTGTGCATGTTTGCACACATAGATTCTGTGTCCCCTGTGTTACTACGGATAAAGTGTTCATGCTCCTATCTAAGGCTAATCTCCCCCCCTCTTACATGAGTTTGCATCTCTTTCCACTGACTTAAGACATCACTGGTGCAATTTTCCCTTCTCTCTTTATTGGATTGTTCCCAAGAACACAGAAGTGGCCTGTTCTTAAAGAACAAAACAAGCAAGAAATGTCAGGTCTCTTGATCCCACTTCCTCTTTGGCCATTGCCTCACTTCCTCATTCTCCTGTAGAATAAGAGTGCTTGAAATAGTTGTCTGTACTTGTAGTCTCTGATGCCTATTGTCCTTTTCTTCTTCTTCTTCTTTTTTTTTTTTTTAAAAAGGTGTTTTTTTTTGTTTTTTTTGTTTTTTTAAGATTTTATTTATTTATTTGAGAGACAGAATGAGAGAGAGAGCACATGAGAGGGGGGGAGGGTCAGAGGGAGAAGCAGACTCCCTGCTGAGCAGGGAGCCCGATGTGGGACTCGATCCTGGGACTCCAGGATCATGACTGAGCTGAAGGCAGTCGCTCAACCAACTGAGCCACCCAGGCGCCCGTCCTTTTCGTCTTTGAACCTACTCCAATCATACCTTTACTCCCATCAGTCTACCCATGCTGCTCTTGTCAAGGTTACCAGTGATCAGCGGTGTTGCTAACTCCAATAGACATTTCTTTTTTTTTTTTTTTAAGATTTTATTTATTTATTTGTCAGAGAGAGAGATCGAGAGAGAGAGGGCACACAGGCAAGGGGAGTGGCAGGCAGAGGGAGAAGCAGACTCCATGCTGAGCAAGGAGACCAATGCGGGACTCGATCCCAAGCCCTTGGGATTATGACCTGAGCCAAAGGCAGACACTTAACCAACTGGGCCACCCAGGCGTCCCTCAATAGACATTTCTTTTTCTTTCTTTCTTTCTTTTTTTTTTTTTTTTAAAGATTTTATTTATGTATTTGGCAGAGAGAGAGCACAAGCAGGGGGAGCAGCAGGCAAAGAGAGAGGGAGAAGCAGGCTTCCTGCTGGGCAGGGAGCCGGATATGGGACTCGATCCCAGGACCCTGGGATCATGACCTGAGCCAATGCAGACACTTAACTGACTGAGCCACCCAGGCATCCCTCAATAGACATTTCTTAATGCTCATCTTTCTTGATTTATTAGGACTATTTGACATAGTTAATGACTCTCTCATCCTTGAAATACCTACTTGACTTAAATTCTAGGACATCACCCTCACCTGGTTTTCTTCCTTCCCTGGACTCTGTCAGTCTCCTTTGGCTTGTTCCTCCTCATCATCTCAATATCTTTGGAGTCATCCATGGCTCAGACCTTAGACCTCCTCTCTAACTGGACTTACTGTCTTGCTGATGTCATTTGGTTTCCTGGATTTAAACATCAGTTATACATCCTTACTTAAGGTGTGTCTCCTGTAGCCATCTTTTTTTTTTTTTTTAATCTGGTTTGATAATCTTATTTGGAGTATTTTGGTACACTTAATGTAAAAATATATATAAAATCTTTAGTTCAGTCAACTTTTAATATGTTTTCTCTTGGTCCTACTTGTTTTATATTCTTTTCTCTCTCTTTTTTCTACTTTTTGGTATTAATTAAGCATTTTAAAAATTATTTCACTCCTCTCCAAATTACCTTGCTAGTCATCCATTATTTTACTATAGTATTAGTGGTAATTCTACACCATACATCCTTAATTTATTAAAGTGTAACATTATTACTTATATCACTTTCTGGATCTTAGAACACTTTTACTTATATCACTTTCTGAATCTTAGAACACTTTAACACTTTAACTTACTCACTTCTTTCCTTTTGTACTACTATTATGATGCATTTTAATTCAATGTATTTTAACCCCATAAGAAATTATTGTTGTTTTATTTGTCCAAGGTTCTTTTAGATTTACCCACAGATGTACTCTTTTCACTTTTCATTATGGAAATACAAGGCTTCCAATTAGGATAATTTTTCTTTGCCCAAAGAATTTTTAGTATTTTCTTTAATGTGGGTAATGAAATATTTAGTGTGTTGGTGATGAACTTTCTTAGCTTTTTGCTTTTCTGAAAATATCTTTCATATTTATTTTCAAGGAACATTATTGCCAAGTACAGTCTTCTAGGTTGGCAGTTATTTTTTATTTTTGTATATATTATCCCATTGTTTGTTGAAGAGTCAGTGCTAAGCTCTGGTAGCTTTTTATGATTTTCTGTTTGTCTTTGATTTTCACAATTTTACAATACCTACGTGCCTATGTGTGTTTCCCATTGTCTTTATTCTGCTTGTGGTTTGTAGAGATTCTTAAACCTATGGCTTGAAGTATTTCATCAGTTTTGGAAATTATCATCCATTGTCTTTCCAAATATAACCTCTGTTTTGTTCTTTCTCCTCTTCTCCTTCTTGAGCTCCAATTATATGTATGTTAGACATTTATGCCCTACCCATATGTCTTTCTTTGCATCAGTGTGGATATTTTCTTCTTCTTCTTCTTTTTTTTTTTAAGATTTCATTTATTTGACAGAGAGAGACACAGTGAGAGAGGGAACACAAGCAGGGGGAGTGGGAGAGGGAGAAGCAGGCTTCCCGCAGAGCAGGGAGCCCGATGCGGGGCTCGATCCCAGGACCCTGAGATCATGACCTGAGCCGAAGGCAGACGCTTAACGACTGAGCCACCCCGGCGCCCCTGGATATTTTCTTCTGATTAATCTTCCAGTCCACGAATATTCTCTTTGGCTGTGTCTCACGTACTTCTAAATTCATCTTAATTTCAATTATTGTATTTAAAACATTTTCAGAATGTCTATTCTTTATTTTTCATTCTTTTCATTTTCCTTAGGAGATTTCACATCTTTTCACTTAATTTCTGAACATGTTAGTAATAACAATCTCAGAATATGATTTCTAATTCCAATATTTGGATCCCCATTGGTCTGTCCTGTGTTGTTTATTTCCATTTAATTTGTGGTAAGGTCTTTTTTCTTTTTTATTCTTTAAAATTCTTTAAAATTAACTTCTGGGCACTTGATTGAGTTTGCTAGAGTTATCATAACAAAATGCCACAGACTGGGTGGCTTAAACAAAAGAAATTTATTTTCTCACAGTTCTGGAGGCCAGAAGTCTGAGATGAAGGTGTCAGCAGATTTGGGTTCTCCTGAGACCTCTTTCCTTGGCATGAAGATAGCTGCCTTCTCATTGTGTCCTCACATGGTCTTTCCTCCATGCATCCCTGGTGTTTCTTGGTGTCTCAATCTCATCTTCTTATAAGGACACCAGTCAGGTTGGGTTAGGGCCTGCCCTAATGGCCTTATTTTAACTTGCTACTTTTTTAAAGGCCCTTTCTATAAATATGGTCACATTCTGAGGTCCTGGGAGTGAGGCTTTAAATATATGAGTTTTGGAGGATACAATGCAGCCATAACAGCACTGTTTATGAAGAAGTGTAGAGATAATTTGAGGCTCTGGATAATGTTGTTTTTCTTCTGAGAGAATTTACTTTTACCTCTGGGAAGTGGTTAGAAAGGAGGTAGATCTCTTTAGTTCTGTTAAGGATTGAGCTGAGTATCAGTTGGTCTTCAGTCTTGGTAAGGACTGATCAGTTCCACTTCACATCTACTTCTAAGATATATGCTTTCATGGGGCACCCCTGAAAGCTTTAACTGTTTTTTCAGGACCTCTCCTCATTGGTGAGCCTTGAATTTCAATTTTTGTCCCTCCAGACCCTCAGCTACAGGTTTTGAATCAACATAATAGACAGTGGAGCCAGAACTCAAATCTAGGGACTCTGTTCTCAGGGCACCTGCTCTTAGTTCCCCACTATTCAGCCCTATTTCATGAACTCTGATTTTTTTTTGCATTTTGGGTGTTTAGACACTCTTTGTTCAGCTCTTTTCTAGGATACTAAACTTGCTTCTACAAAGGAAGAATATCTTCTTGTGTATTTAACATTGTTTTCTTAAGGATAAGCTAACTTCAAGGGCACCTGACTGGACTCAGTTGGTAGGGTGTTTGACTTTTGAGCTCAGGGTTGTGAGTTCAAGTCCCATGTTGGGTGTGGAGATTACTTAAAAATAAAATCTTAAAAAAAAAGATAAGTTAAATGTTCTGAACTCTTACATCAGTAAACTTTCTTTACATTCAACTCTTTCTATGCTATCCTTTTTTTTGAAATTGATCTTCTTGAAATTCTTTTTTTCCTTATTTCAATGATTTGTACTGACCTTTTCTTCACCATAAATTTACTATTGTTCTAAAGTTCCCTTGCACCTTCAGTCTTTTGTAAACTCCTTTCTAATCTGTTGAAGGTAGAAAACAAATCCTCATAGTATATAGAGATTCCATTATCTTATATGCAATATTCTGAGTTCATAAGTGTGTTCCCCTTAGGCTATGAGTGCCTTGAGACAGTAGTTGTGTGATATACAGCTGTCACTCCAATGTGGATCTTCCATCTAAAAACTTACTTAGGGCACCCGACTGACTCAGTTGGTAGAGCATGCGACTTGATCTTAGGGTCATGAGTTTAAGCCCCACATTGGGGGTAGGGATTACTTTAAAAGAAGACTTTGCTTGATATCTGATATGATAATGAATAGGAATGAACTGCTACAGTAGGTTATGAATGCTTTTATTTTATGAACACTCATAGGTGATATTCTTGATTTTCTTACATGGAACCAACATCATTCTAAACAATAGTTTATTCTCCTGATGTTTGGAATATATGACATTAAACCCTTGTTTAGACATATTATTGGTTGAGTATTATTATTTAGGCTCAGCATCACAATAAATTTGGTTAATTGAGTTTTTCATAACTCACAGAAAGATACAAATCCCAAACTGCAGGGATCACATTATCTTCTTCATAAAGGTCAGACACTATCATGAGCAACCCTGTTTATGGTAACTATATTTGTTTTTAAGACTGAAGAGTTAATTTTACCTGGCAGACAGGAGTTCATGATTATTTCATTGATCTTACATGACCATTGCTCAGCCCACATGTTCTACAGGTCAGTAATTTGATTTCAGTATTTCATCTGGCTTACTTGGCTCATTCAGCTCTAGTAGTAGGCTCAATTTTCAAATAAGAAACCCATGAAGTTCCCTTACTATTTTTGTTTCTCAAAACAACATGTAACTCAAGGTATGAGCTAACTTCTAAAGCTAATAAGGAGATAATGGCTGGATAGCTACTCTTTGGCTTTTGACAAAGAAATGCAGTTGGAATAAAAGTTGTATGTAAAAGCTGATTAGGAAAAGGACCATGGTATTTTATGTGCTGCCCTAGCTTGATGCTGTGAGGCTCAGTTTGGGTCCCATAGACCTTTATAACCCCTGAATGTCCCACAGAACCATTCAAATAGCTGCAAAAAGAGCCTTTTGTTAGGGCTGGAGGGCTGACCCATAGTCACAAATTAATCTACTGCTGTCTCCATGCTGCTTTTATCCTTTCAGAAAAACCATTCAAACCTTAAATTAATAAAACATTATTTTCTTTGATTTCTTCAAAGTACTTGGGAAAGTCTCTGACTATAATCTCTCTCTAGGTTATCTCATACTCATGGCGTTAAATACCATCTCTTACTGATGACTCATATATCATAACTCTTCCTTGATCTTCAAACTTGCATATCCAATTACCTTCAAGGTGATTCACTTGGGTGTTTGTTGGAGTGAATGGATAGTTGGAGGTAAAGATCAATTCAAAATTGAACATGAGAAATATGAAGTTTCTATTAGATATCAAGTTAAGATTGCAGAGGTAGAAAAATGAAAAGGGCATAGGATGGAGCCCCAAGACTTCTAACATTTAGGGGTCAGTAGAGGAGGGGCCAACAAAGGAGACCACAAAGACACCCAGTGAAGAACACAAGGAATTGAGGCATCAAAAAACCAAGTGAGGATTGTGCTTTAAGAAGTTAGGAATAGTTTCCTCTCACTCTGCTGGGGGCCAGAGTAAGATGAAAACTATGGAAGTGATCATTGTACTTGACAGAGGGATAATATAATAATATTGACAAGCAGTTTCAGGGCCATGGTAGGACAGAAGCCAGGGATTGAAGTACATTCTGTCACAGATTGTCAAATTGGTAAATAAATAGCAAATACTTTATGGCATATAGTTTCTCTTTGTAAGAACAAACAACAACAATAACAACAAAATCGCTCTATACATGCATATATATTTATATACTTGGAAGAGGATGTGGATAAATACAGACCACATTATTAACATTGGTTACCTTCCATGAAACATCCTTATACCATTGCACTTCTTATCTAGGCACAATGAATAGTATTATTTACTCAATTAAAAATTAAAAATGTCGAAAAAAGGGAATGGTGAGTAGAGCAGTGGCAACAGGGTATAGTAGGAATTTTTGTTAAGCTTTGCTATGAAATGGGGCAGGGATATGGGATGAGAGCTACGGGAAGTGTGGAGTCCAGGAAGGAAGATTTTAGAGCGTGTCTGAATGCTTCAGGATGATTACGAGAAGGGGAGAGATTGACCATGAAGGACAGGGGGATTACTGCAGAAATAGTCTGGGGAAGATCCTGCGTTCATAATATCTCAGCTGGTAAGTTGTCACAGGTAACTGAAGACAACTTGGGTCATTGCTTTGTGAAGTCAGCTTCCCTTATACACCAACATAAAAGTCAAAGGATTCAGGTAGAGAGAGGACTATTACACTTTCTTCATTTTTCCTCCAATGGCTCTCACCCAACACTTCATCCAGAGATGTAACTGTGGTCATGTGTTTTCGCCTTTATCATATTTGAATGTTACCACATTTTCCTCCATCCTGTATTTCGATTTCCTACTTCTGTTTTCTTCTATCTACTTAATTTTATACTTTAAATCTCCTTATGAGTAAGTAGGTTTTATAAATCTGTGTGGATGATTTATCTACTTCTGTTTGCCCTTATTGGAGCTTTTTTTCTTTTTTTTAAAAGATATCCTGTTACTAAGAATCTCTAAAATCTTGGACCCAGGAAAGATACCTTGTCAAAGGTCACACAGCTAATTATGAGCAGACTTATGTCTAATTGTATTATCCCCTATTCATGTAGACTGATACAATTCTCCATGAATACAAAATCCAGAAGCAAGAAAAATGTGCTTTTCCTCCAAACATGATGTTATCCTTGAGATAAGATGAGGGAATTATTAACTGATTTGTGTATGTTCAATAATTTTTTTCTTCTCTTATCCTTATTTTTCACCTCTTCCTGACTACACATAAATCTGCCTGGACAAGTTGTGAGCTCATTGAGAGTAGAGACTAATTTATATGCATACTTATTTTGTATTTAATGACCTAAGTTATTGTCTCTTTAAGGTTTTAATTGACTACCTTGATCTTGAATTTTCTATGTAGGCAATCATATCATTTATAAATAATATTTTTTCTTCCTTTCCAATATTTACCTCTTATTCTTTTCCTCTTATTGCATTGGCTAAGACATCTAGAATAATCAGTGAGTAGCTGCTGTCAGAGTGGGGCTCCTTATTTTGTTACTGATTTTAGTGCCATTGCCTTTAGTGCTATAGAGTAACCTTATCTAAGTGTGTAACTGTAGGCACTGGTTCCCAGAGGGGAGAACAAAGAGTTCAGGAGTCAAAAAATCTTGGGAAACAGCACATTAAATCCGGTCAGCCCCACACCCCTTGCAGGGGCATCACAGAACAAACACGTTAGCATATTTAGGCCCCTGAGAAGTCACCCAGTATAAAAGAAACCTGTTTAATTTGCTTAATAGCTAAACAAATGAACTTATTTGTTCTGGAGAAGACTTTTTCTCTAAACATACCTGTGGAGATCTCCTCCCTTAATACCAGTTTGAGGATCTCTGCTTTCCTGTTTCACCCTTGAGTATGGTGTTTGCTGTTGGCTTCTGAGAAATACTTTTTTATCCTGTAAAGGAAGTTGAGTTTTCTCTTTTAACTCAGGAATTGGTATTGCATTTTACCAAAGACTTTTCTACTCTTATTGAAATGATCATACAATTTTTCTTCTTTATCTCTTAAAAATAATGTCCTGTTTTATTTATTTATTATTTTTTTAAAAAGATATATTTATTTATTTTAGAGAGAGGGAGTGTGTGTGAGTGTGCACAAGTGTGGAGGGGCCAGGGACAGAGGGAGAGGGAGAGAAGCAGACTCCCTGCTGAACATGGAGCCTGGACCGAGGCTATATCCCAGGACCCTGAGACCATGAGACCATGACCTGAGCCAAAACTGAGTCAGAGACTTAACTAACTGAGCCGCCCAGGTGCCCCAATAATGCTCTCTTTTACTGTGAAATCAGTCTTGCATATAATATAGAGGTTAAGAAGTTAGACTTTGTGGTCTCTACAGTCTGTATTCCAATAGCAGGCCTGCCACTTGCCAGCTGTGTGAAAAGTTACAAGTAAGTTTCCTGTTTCTGGTTTATAAAAGAGAGTAAGGCAGTATTTAACTAAGTAATGTAAGTGCTCAGGACAGTGCCTGGCAAGTAGCAGTCACCCAATAAATGCTAGCTGCTAGCAATGCCTCTTGCTTATTACCGAATATTAATAGCTCTTAAATAATAGCTGTTAAAAGCCTGGTGACTTTTAGGATGGCACAAATTTGACAACTTTTTAATTTTACTTTTTAGGATTAGTCCTTTTAGGTCATTTACCTCTTCTTGTGCCAATTTTGATAATTTGTTTTTTTCTAGAATATCACATACTTTATCTAGATTTTCAATTTCATCTGTATCTGTGATTATATTGGCTTTCTTCTTCATAATTTTGCATATTATTTTTTCTTTCTCTCTCTCTCTCTCTCTTTTTTTTTAGGCTGGGGGGTGGGGAGGGGTGAAGGGAGAGGGAGACAGAGAATCTTAAGCAGGCTCCATGCCCAGTGTGGAGCTCTGCGTGGGATTCCATCTCATGACCCTGAGATCATGGCCTGAGCTGAAATCAAGAGTTGGACGCTTAACCGACTGAGCCACCCAGGTGCCTCTCTTTTTTGTTTTTGTTCAGACTTGCCTAGATATTTGTCTATCTTATTTGTACTAGAAAAGATTTCAATGCCATTTTGCAATTTCTATAAATGTTGCATTTCTACTTTATTAATTTCTGCTCCTATGTCTATGAACTCCTTCTTTTGACTTCTTTTTGGCTTCCTGCCTTATTTATTTAATAGTTCCTTTAGAGAAATGTTGAATTAACTTGAATTTGATATATCTTATTTTCTAATAAATACATTTGGGGTAATACTATTTTTATTGTACACCCCTTGACTTCATCTTACAGTTGGAATGTGTTATCATTGCCTTTCATTTTAAAATTCTATGAATTCAGCATAAATTTCCATTCAATCTAAATTACTTGGAGAAAGATTTTTAAAGTTTCAAGTGGTTAACTGGGTGGTGGGGATATGGAGGATGCTTGTTAATAATAGCTGCCTTATGGCTGTATAGTTGGTGAACCACACTGTATTATTTCTAGTTTTTGGCATTTATTATGATTGGTTTTATGGTTTACAATATCATTTCTGGTGTCTGAAAAAAAAATGAGGATTTATGAGGTGCAAAATTCTACATATTAATAAATCAAGTTATTCTAATCCTCTGTTACCTTATTTAATTTTTCTCTGCTTAATCTGAAAAATACTCCTGTGGTCACAGTTCTGTTTCTCAGAACTCTGTTTTTTCTAGCAACTGCTAAGGGATCTACTCTTTTTATTCTTATATTTAATAATATAGGGTAGAAGTCTAACACCTGTGTGATTCTCTTTCATTTGTTGATAACCTTTTAAAAATTACTTTTGTTAAGTATGTAGTATTTTCTTTTAACTATGGAATTTAAACATTTCACCAGAAAATATCTAGCTATCCTTCCTGACATTGAAGAATCAAACCCTTTTCAGGAAAAAATTTTTCTCTTATGATTTTGAACCAGTAGAGGAAAGAGCATGTGTGCATGTCTTGAAGTTTTTTTTTAAAGATTTTATTTATTCATTTGAGACACAGAGATACAGAGAGAGAGAGAGCATGAGCAAGGGGAGAGGCAGAGGGAGAGGGAGAAGCAGACTCCCCGCTGAGTGAGGAGCCCAATGTGGGGCTCAATCCCAGGACCCTGGGATCATGACCTGAGCAGAAGGCAGATGCTTAACCATCTGAGCCACCCAGGTGCCCCTGTCTTGAAGATTTTTGTGTATCTGGAAAAGCACAGTTGGGCTTATGTGCTTGGACATGACTGGCTCAGGCAAGATTGGCAGAAGGTGAGGTTAGGGAGATAGGGCCTACATCATGCAGAACTTTGGGAGGAAACAGTTGCCTTTCTCATGAAACATATTGTGAAGTCATTGATGCATGTTAGGCAAGTCAGTGGCATTAATCAAATTTATATTATAAAAAACCATCTGGAAGTTGCATGGACCATTGGAGATAGATGAAAGTGGAAGCAGGGAGACTAATAGGAAGATTATTGTGGTGTTTCAGGTGAGAGTTATGGTATGACTTGGGCTATGTTGTGGGGCAGAGAAGAGGAGAAGAATGGATGGGATTCAGGATTTATACTAAAAGTGGAACCAAATAAATGTACCAATGGATTAGATAAAGGGGATGGGGGAAATAGAAAAACTAAGGAAACTGAGTGGCTATCAAAGTATTCAGGTGGTAGAAAGGAGACACAGAATTATAATGGAGTATTAGAGATACTGTTAACCATGTCTTACTCATTATTCTCATTCATTCCCAAACATTTGTGTGATAGTTCGTGTGTTAGGAACTAGGGAGGCAAAGATAATTAAGATCCCTTGCCAACTCTCAGTGGGGTCACAAATTATCCTTTACTTGGTGAGCATAATCTCAGGGGCATGGTGTTCACCAAACGATGTGACCATGACAGTGGAGCTATGTTAGTGACCTTGGTATGGGTGGACTCTCCAGCCTCAGTAGAAGGTCAGTTGCTATTCAACTGATTGATGAAGTCTGACAGCATCCCCCAGTCAAGGAAGATACCAAGGGCTGGCTGCTCAACAGGTACCATGTTCTCTGACACTTATTTGGAAATAACAAACATTCTTGGAAAATAATCCAAATATGGAATTGACAAGAGGTAAAATGTAAGTCAAAGTAGAATACAATTACTATATTCCACTAACAATATCTATTTCTTTTTTTTTAAAGATTTTATTTATTTATTTGACAGAGGAAGACAGCAAGAGAGGGAACACAAGCAGGGGGAGTGGGAGAGGGAGAAGCAGGCTTCCCGCTGAGCGGAGAGCCCGATGCGGGGCTCGATCCCAGAACCCTGGGATCATGACCTGAGCCGAAGGCAGACGCTTAACGACTAAGCCACCCAGGCACCCAGAATCATCGTACTCTTAATGATCTGGTACTACATAGTATTTCATATCCATATCTCATGTAAAGTGTGTGTATATAACCTAAGATATATGATTTTTGAAGTAATCTGATAATAAAAGAAAAATGGGTGAAGAGTGTTATAATATTAAACTTCCATGGTTTTAAAATTGCCTGGAAAATAAACTAGACTTGAGTATTTAAAATGAGCTTAGAAAAGCCTTAAAATCTCTCTTTCCACCGTCCCACATAGAAAAATCAGCAAATACTATCTAGATTGTACACAAGCATCAATGGTTTGGTTCATCATTTTATGCATGTAGTAGCTAAATGGGCTCAGCAAATAGAAAACAGAGACAAGTCTTTTTTTTTTATTAATTTTATTTATTTGATAGAGAGAGACACAACGAGAGAGGGACCACAAGCAAGGGGAGTGGGAGAGGGAGAAGCCGGCGTCCCACGGAGCAGGGAGCCCCATGCGGGGCTCGATCCCAGGACCCTGGGATCATGACCTGAGTTGAAGACAGATGCTTAAAGACTGAGCCGCCCAGATGCCCCGAGACAAGTCTTTTTTTTTTTTTTAAGATTTTATTTATATTATTGAGAGAGAGAGAGACAGTGAGAGAGAAAGTATGAACAAAGGGGGAGGAACGGGGAGAGGGAGAAGCAGGCTCCCCGCTAAGCAGGGAGCCTGATGTGGGACTTGATCCCAGGACTCTGGGATCATGACCTGAGCCGAAGGCAGACGCTTAACAACTGAGCCACCCAGGTGTCCCTAAAATCAGAGACAAGTGGTATACGTGGTGCTATTTCACCACTGTGTTAAGTGCATAGGAAGTGACGAGTGCATTTTTGATGAATTAATTAGCGTTTCAGTCCCCAATTACAAACACCTGTTTCGAACACCAAATAGTTTTTCAGGTTTTAAAATTGCTTCTGTTTTAGATAAACATCTCTGAATTTATTATCTAATTTAACTCCTGTACATTAAACAAATCAGTGAATACCAAAATCTGTACAGACAGTCCCCAACGTACGATGTTTGGCTTATGAGTATTTTTCTTTTAAGATTTTATTTATTTATTTGACAGAGAGAGAGAGAGATAGCGACAGCAGGAACACAAGCTGGGGGAGTGAAAGAGGGAGAAGCAGGCTTCCTGCTGAGCAGGGAGCCCGACGCAGGGCTCAATCCCAGGACCCTGGCATCATGACCTGAGCTGAAGGCAGACACTTAATGACTGAGCCACCCAGGCGCCCCTGGCTTATGAGTTTTTGACTTTGCAATGATGTGATAGCAATATGCATTCAGTAGAAACCATACTTTAAATTTTGAATTTTGATATTTCCCTGGGCTAGCAATATGCAATATACTCCTCTCTTGTGATGCTGGGCAGAAGCAGCAAGCTGGAGCTCCCAGCCAGCCAAGCAATCACCAGGGTAAACAGCTGATACACTTTCAACCATTCTGGTTTTCACTTTCAGTACAGTATTCAATAAATTACATGAGCTATTCAACACTTTATTATAAAATAGGCTTTGTGTTAGACAATTTTGCCCACTGGGGGGGGCTAATGTAAGTGTTCTGAGAACATTTAAGCTAGGCTGGACTAAGCTATGATGTTCAGTTGGTTAGGTTTATTAAAAGTATTTTTGATTTACGATATTTTCAACTTATGATGGGTTTATTGACACACAACCCCACTGTAAGTCAAAGAAGATCTGTACTTTATCTTGTGCTACATAGCTTGCTGTATTGAATAGTAGTCAAGAACATGGGCTTAGGAATTAGAGTGACCTGGGTTCAAATCCCAACGCTGGCACTTAATAGCTGTGTGACCTTGGGCAAATTACTTACCCTCTTTAAGCCTGAGTTTCTTCTATCTGTAAAATGAGGCTAATAAGCCTACCTGTTTCACAGGGCTGGTGAGAGAACAAAATGAATTAATGCATGTGAAACAACACTCTTTGAAAGACATTTTTACACATGTTGTTTCCTCTTCCTTACTCCATTCCCTCTTAAACCAACTCCCATATGGCTTCTAGCCACATCACCTCCACTGAAGCTTCTCTTGTTGATTTCACCAACGACCTCTGTGTTATATTTGTGGTGATTTTTCTTTGTTTCTATCATGCTCAACATCTTAGTGGCCTTCCTTTCTTATTTACATTAATTTCTCCCAAGGTTATTTCTCTCTGACATATGTTTTTTTTTCTTTTCTTTTTTTAATTTAAATTAAATTAGCCAACATATAATACATCATTAATTTCAGATGTAGAGTTCAGTTATTCATCAGTTGCATGTAACACCCAGTGCTCATCACTCTCTGACATATGGTTTTAAATACTGTCTATATGTCAACAATCTTCAAATGTGTGTCTCCATATCAGGCTTCTCTTTTGACCTTCAGACTCAGATATCCAGCTGCCTATCTGGTATTTCCATTTGAGTGTCATAGACGTCTCAAACTTACCAAGCCCAGGACAGAGTTCTTTGATATTCTTGCGCCCAAGTCCATAACCTATGTTAACTATCCTAATGAATGGTACCATGCTATCTGCCCCATTA